>NC_056729.1:1689577360-1689622360 GCF_019279795.1 Protopterus annectens
GGTCCTATAGGGTTGCCACCTTTCCAAATTGGCAGAGTGTGACATATTCTGTAGAAATGTCAGACATTCCAGGACTAAACATACCTACAGCCATGCATAGTACAGGATTATACGTATTTGCACAAATAAAAGCTTCATCTAGTTGTATGTGAATTGCTTATGCTACTTCACATAACATATAGAAGTGTCATATGTAAAATAACTGTTGTATGCAATCATTAATGAAACGTAGAATATAATAATGTCCTGTAATCTGGACATGTGCTATGTCTTGATTATTTTCCCACTTTCCCTCGCAAAGTGGGACAGGTGGTTACCCTAAAGTCCTACCTTTGCCAATTGAGAAGGTGGCAAGCATATAATAGTTATGCGGTAGCATGACCCGTCCGATGGATGTGGCTACCATAATCCAACTACTTGTTTGTAATGCAGTGTCTCGGTTCCCATGTATCAGCCAGACAGGAGCAGAGTGTATGTGGAACACACAAATATGATTAATTCACTGGACAGGTCGCTGATTCTGCACAGTCAAACACCATGCCATCGCCTAATGGGCAGCCATTCCCTATACTGTAATCATGTAGTCCGATGTGATAGTTACTACAAGGTGGGAGCAGATTGTAAGCGGAACACACAATTATGAATGATTCACCAGACAGGCCACTGATTCCGTACATTCGAATGCCATGTGGTCGCCAAACGGGCAGCCATTCCTGATACTGTAGTCAGGAGTGGCCTTAGGTCAACTGGTGCCCTAGGCATAGGGCACAATGGCACCCCCCACCACACCATCCATTGCCCCCATCCTGGTCTACCTACACCAAATAAATAATGGTAACATGTACCCACTAAAGCGGTGCCCTAGGCGGACGCTTAGTTGGCCTATGCCTAAGGCCGGCTATGACTGTAGTCATGTAGTCCGATGTAATAGGCATCACAAGGTATGCCTAAGAGGAACACACAAATATGAATGAATCTCCGGACAGGCCGCTGATTCTGTACAGATGAACGCCATGCCGTTGCCTAATAGGCGTCCGTTTCTGATACTGTATTCATGTATTCCGATGTAATAGGTATCACAAGGTGGGAGCACATTGTATGAAGTACACACACATATGATTGTGTCACTGGACAGGCCACAGATTCTGTACAGCCGAAAGCGATGCCGTCGCCTAATGGGTGGCTAATCGCGATACTGGAGTCATGTAGTATGATGTAATAGGCATCACAAGGTAATATTGTGGTCCTCACTCACACCCAGGGGTGTGAGTGTCAGATGCAAGAACCAATGTCGGTGCATTAGCAACTGCATGAATGAGCGGGTGTAAGCATGTTTGGCCACCAGTATGCGAGTATTGGATTGGTTAAGCAATGTAGAGGCTAATCGAGCATAAGAGGCTGTAACCAGAGGATATCATACAGTGCAGTCATTCAACAGTATAGGAATGTATCCCATCATGTAGAAGTACATGTGAGTGTTTATGTCCAGCATATAGGTACATACATATATAGAGATGTATCAGGGACATGCCATGTGGCAACAAAGCATTACAAACGAATGAAATGGGAAACACAATCGACGCCTGTATTATGTAGTGGTGTTGCTCTATGTGATCACAAGACTCCCTGAGACAGACAATAGTTGTACATTGTCCGTATACATCACTCTGTGCATGTAATGTACATTAACACAACAGTTCCTGTCCAATCATTATGTGTGAACAGTACCCCTGCAATGTGCAACATCATCATCATGATAAAGGTATATGGGGTTACCATAGAGGGACTGGTAGTGTTATGTGTACAATGGGGTCGTCCTCCTCACATGTACCTGAACCATGTAGGAGTTGATGTGCATACCAGGACCGTGCACCTGAGGGACAGTGGTGAGGATAACAGTAGTATGTTATGATGCATATTACAAGGGTTTCATGTGTCCAGTGGGCATGTGTGTGTAATGGACAGCTATGTATAGGGCAGATGGTGTCCTAGGAGCTGAATGGCCTTATGTGTGCGTAGGTGAGGGTCAGATGTTGGGGAAGGAATGTAGGTATGGCCGTGGAGGATAAGTAGGAGCACAGAAATTACAGCATACAGGGTTGGTATATGACACGTGGGGGGGATACACCCTGGATGGGGATGGGTCTTCGGCATTCAAAAGCCCATGGGAACAGTGGGATGGAGGTCTCCAGCCATGGGCAACTACCACTGCACCAACACAGCTGCAAAAGAGGCAGTGCTGTGGGCTGTCCAGGACAGGCAGCATCACCCTGTAAATGTGACACACTGCCCTTGAACGGGTGTATCTGGCTTCGTAACCCCTTAGGAAGCCACCTACAAGACATGTCTGGGACCGCACAACAGCAGATATGTACCTGTCTGGTCCCGCTCCCAAGGGGAACATGCTCCATCCTCAGTGGTGGAGCCACCAGAAGGTGGTGCATAACCAACAGAGGTTGATGTTAATGGCTGGGCCCCAGATGTGCTAGTGTCTGGTGCCATGGTCAGCTGAAGTGGGACAGGAGGATCTGCCAGGACCTACCAACCCATTTGGCCTATGGTGTTGCATTTTAAACCCACATATGGCTTAGTGATATTCAACAGCATACAGGATTACCTACAACAGTCTGCATAGATATCACCAGCAACCCAACAGATTGTATACATTTGCAAAGGGAGCACAACACATGCATATATACAGCATGGCAACTGTACAATGTGTAGTAGACGTGTGACCACAGCTATGAACAGGTGCCCATCATTGGCTTGTCACTGGGAATCCCACACAGTGTCAGGCATATCACTGTTTCATGTGACACATGTCCAGTCAGGGATGCGATGGCTGTAACACATCCCTATCATCATGTACTGTCTGCAATCCCCACACCATGCTTCTGCTGTGCAGAAGTGTGTTCAGTGTGTAACACAGGAGACAAATGGTTGTACACACTGATCTGTTCACAGATGGCCCTACAGATAGGGTTCCCTCATGAACAGAGTACTGTCATGTCTGTATTTTAACATGCAGAATAGCCATTACCACACACATGTTAAAAAGGCAGTAGTCTCAATGCAGCATAGTTACACTTACATGCTGTAGTTGTGTGGCACATTACCCTCCTGTCATTAGGCTATTTCCCACTGTTGAAAATGATTGAGGTAAATCCAGATATCATTTGCGATGCCGTGTCAGAACACCACATCCAGGTACCACTCACAGCGACTGTCACGGCCAGATAATAACATCTTTCCCTAGATGGTGTACTGCCTTTATCATGCGGATGACTATGGGAACACCATCACAGCTGTACCACATGCAATCAGCTAGAGGAGGACTACAATAGGTGCAGAGGTCATCACCTGACCATTTCCATCTGTTACAATACACATGCTGCTGCTGTGCAGGTGTACACCTTCACATCCACCAGAGTGTGTGTGCGGGACAGGCAATGTACACCAGGAAAGGGCTTGGAGACTTCACCATAATCTGCCACATGCTGAATATTACAGGGTCAAACCGCTGACTACTCATTACTATTAAATGTGCATGACATTACTACATGTGCCACAGAGGCGCCATGTTGCAGTGCTGTAAGAACATGTGTGTAGGTGAGTGAGTGCCATCTGCAGCAGATATAGCAGACATATATTAGGTGTGGCATACGTCAGTCCACATGAACAGATGCCATTGTCACCACAACCACACTCTAATGGACACACATTGACAACTTTACCAGGGTGGCAAATACACAATGTAAGTACTTAGTTTGCCACACCACAGTAATGCACAGGACCACATGCACCACAGGGGATATTTGTAGGTTCATTGGGTTAGGCCATGTGAAAGTGCTTGACAACTGTTGGTATGCCAACTAGGTTTATACTGGGAGTGACTGTGGTTGGGAGCATCACAACCCACATACAGACACAGGGTGCCAGTACTGTCATGCAGGTATACATTGCTCCATGGGTGTGTAATGTTTGGCTGTGCAAGATGGCTGTACAAGGCTGGGTGAGGGGTAATCCTTGCCATTGTGTCACCTGACAATGGTGTGCAGTGCAGGGGTGTAGTGTCCCACACAGATGGGTACTGCAATATCTGGCTTGACATCCTGGTTACCAATGTGTAGGGTCATAGCTTTGCAATGCATGCCATGCCTGCGTTTGATAGTCCTTAACATGGATGTGCATGTCCCACAATACTGTACAGTGACATGTACAGGTGTATCTGGTTTGGCAGACACATGTAGTGTACACAGCCTGTTATACCCCGATATGCCAATACTGGCCTGATGTGGTGAAACCTGCTTACAGCGAGCAGGTTGGCCCTGCACCTGCATGTATAGAATGGACAGGTATTCTGTGGTGTCAGTGGCATGGGTCCATACAGAGCACATGTGTACAGCATTGTCTGACCTTAGTGGATCACATATGATGGCACCACATATGTTGCAGCCATTCAGTGTGGAACATAGTGAAGGCACAATGTCCGCATATATGTGCCAATTGTACTGCTGTACAGGGTGCCATGTCCTCTACAGGCCACTGCGCTCACACCATGCCTACTATCTGTCCTCAATGTGTATGTTAATAGAAACATAGTGGGATAGCCTAGGCAAGGTTGTATGTGCATGACACATGGGTGCAGGACATATACCGGGTACAAGTAGGGCTGCATATTTAGTTCATCAGCCCTTTTGCCAGCTGTATGGGTTGCCAATTCAGTGCCATGGCTGACTAGCAGCTGTACTCCTCGTGATGTGGCCAATGTCTCATAAGATGGATATTATATAGGAAAACTACAAAACCCACTCCCAAACATGTCCAATGGTAAGACAGTCAAGGCCACCTCTACACAAGCTCTAACAGACCAACACACACTTGCCATGTCCTGCATACAAACCCCTACTGTATCACAATGCAGCAACATACGTTTAGGGCATGCCCTACAGAAAATACTACAAAGCACTGCACTTGTCTCATGCAGACAGGCAATGCAGCAACACACATTTAGGGCATGCCCTACAGCAAATAGTACAAAGCACTGTACTTGTCTCATGCAAGCAGACACACACACACACACACACACACACACACACACACACACACACACACACACACACACACACACACACACGCACACACATCTGGGATTAGAACACCGACCTAACTACTTTATTACACTACAGCATTACGCAGTTACAGAATGCGCTATCGAGATTACTGGGACACAGCACTCCCAGAGGCATATTTGTAGATGGGTGACATCATCGGCCTTGCTAACGGTGGGTATAAGAAATGTATGGAGTGTGAGCAGTATAGAGGTATTACTCAGTCCTCAGGCAAACGGGGAAACACACGCACGGCAAGTGTGGGACTAGAACATCGGCCTAACTACTTTATTACATTACAACATTACGCAGTTAAAGAACGCACTACCAAGATTACTGGGGCACAGCACTCCCAGAGGTGTATTTGTAGATGGGTGACATCATCGGCCTTGCTAACGGTGGGTATAAAAAATGTATGGAGTGTGAGCAGTATAAAGGTATTATTCAGTCCTCAGGCAAATGGGGAGACACACACGGCAAGTGTGGGACTAGAACACTGACCTAACTAATTTATTACACTACAGCATTACACAGTTACAGAACGCGCTATCGAGATTCCTGGGACACAGCACTCCCAGGGGTGTATTTTTAGATGGGTGACATCATCGGCCTTACTAACGGTGGGTATATGAAATGTATGGAGTGTGAGCCGTATAAAGGTATTACTCAGTCCTCAGGCAAATGGGGAAACACACATATACACACACACACGGCAAGTGTGGGAGTAGAACACTCACCTAACTACTTTACTACACTACAGCATTATGCAGTTATAAAACGTGCTACCGAGATTACTGGGACACAGCACTCCCAGAGGTGTATTTGTAGATGGGTGACATCATCGGCTATGCTAACAGTGGGTATAAGAAATGTATGGAGTGTGAGCAGTATAAAGGTATTACTCAGTCCTCAGGCAAATGGGGAGACTCACACACACACACACACAAACACACGGCAAGTGTGGGAGTAGAACACCGACCTAACTACTTTACTACACTACAGCATTATGCAATTACAGAACGGGCTACTGAGATTACTGGGACACAGTGCTCCCAGAGGTGTATTTGTAGATGGGTGACATCATCGGCCTTGCTAACGGTGGGTATAAGAAATGTATGGAGTATGAGCAGTATAAAGGTATTACTCAGTCAAATGGGGAAACACATATAGACACACACACGGCAAGTGTGGGACTAGAACACTGACCCAGCTACTTTATTACACTACAGCATTACGCAGTTACAGAATGTGCTACCAAGATTACTGGGACAGAGTACTCCCAGAGGTGTATTTGTAGATGGGTGACATCATCGGCCTTGCTAACGGTGGGTATAAGAAATGTATGGAGTGTGAGCAGTATAAAGGTATTACTCAGTCCTCAGGCAAATGGGGAGACACACACATGGCAAGTATGGGACTAGAACATTGACCTAACAACTTTATTACACTACAGAATTACACAGTTACAGAACGCACTACCGAGATTACTGGGACACAGTGCTCCCAGAGGTGTATTTGTAGATGGGTGACATCATCGGCCTTGCTAACGGTGGGTATAAGAAATGTATGGAGTGTGAGCAGTATAAAGGTATTATTCAGTCCTCAGGCAAATGGGGAGACACACACACAGCAAGTATGGGACTAGAACATTGACCTAACAACTTTATTACACTACAGAATTACACAGTTACAGAACACGCTACCGAGATTACTGGGACGCAGTACTCCCAGAGGTATATTTGTAGATGGGTGACATCATCGGTCTTGCTAACGGTGGGTATAAGAAATGTATGGAGTGTGAGCAGTATCAAGGTATTACTCAGTCCTCAGAACAGTATAAAGGTATTACTCAGTCTTCAGGCAAATGGGGAGACTTACACACGGTAAGTGTGGGACAAGAACACTGACCTAACTGCTTTATTACACTACAGAATTATGCAGTTACAGAACGCGCTACCGAGATTACTAGGACACAGCACTCCTAGAGGTGTATTTCTAGATGGGTGACATCATCGGCCTTGCTAACTGTGGGTATAAGAAATTTATGGAGTGTGAGCAGTATAAAGGTATTACTCAGTCCTCAGAACAGTATAAAGGTATTACTCAGTCTTCAGGCAAATGGGGAGACTTACACACGGTAAGTGTGGGACAAGAACACTGACCTAACTGCTTTATTACACTACAGAATTATGCAGTTACAGAACGCGCTACCGAGATTACTAGGACACAGCACTCCTAGAGGTGTATTTCTAGATGGGTGACATCATCGGCCTTGCTAACTGTGGGTATAAGAAATTTATGGAGTGTGAGCAGTATCAAGGTATTACTCAGTCCTCAGGCAGACACACAGCAAGTGCGGGACTAGAACACTGACCTAACTACTTTATTACACTACAACATTATGTTGTAGTTACAGAACACACTATCGAGATTACTAGAACACAGTACTCCCAGAGGTGTATTTGTAGATGGGTGACATCATCGGCCTTGCTAACAGTGGGTAAAAGAAATGTATGGAGTGTGAGCAGTATAAAGGTATTACTCAGTCCTCAGGCAAATGGGGAGACACACACGGCAAGTGTGGGACTAGAACACTGACCTAACTACTTTATTACACTACAGCATTACACAGTTACAGAATGCGCTCTCAAGATTCCTGGGACACAACACTCCCAGGGGTGTATTTGTAGATGGGTGACATCATCGGCCTTGCTAACGGTGGGTATATGAAATGTATGGAGTGTGAGCCGTATAAAGGTATTACTCAGTCCTCAGGCAAATGGGGAAACACACATATACACACACACGGCAAGTGTGGGAGTAGAACACCGACCTAACTACTTTACTACACTACAGCATTATGCAATTACAGAACGGGCTACTGAGATTACTGGGACACAGCACTGCCAGAGGTGTATTTGTAGATGGGTGACATCATCGGCCTTGCTAACGGTGGGTATAAGAAATGTATGGAGTGTGAGCAGTATAAAGGTATTACTCAGTCCTCAGGCAAATGGGGAGACACACATATGGCAAGTATGGGACTAGAACATTGACCTAACAACTTTATTACACTACAGAATTACACAGTTATAGAACGTGCTACCGAGATTACTGGGACACAGTGCTCCCAGAGGTGTATTTGTAGATGGGTGACATCATCGGCCTTGCTAACAGTGGGTATAAGAAATGTATGGAGTGTGAGCAGTATAAAGGTATTACTCAGTCCTCAGGCAAACGGGGAAACACACGCACGGCAAGTGTGGGACTAGAACATCGGCCTAACTACTTTATTACATTACAACATTACGCAGTTAAAGAACGCACTACCAAGATTACTGGGGCACAGCACTCCCAGAGGTGTATTTGTAGATGGGTGACATCATCGGTCTTGCTAACGGTGGGTATAAGAAATGTATGGAGTGTGAGCAGTATCAAGGTATTACTCAGTCCTCAGAACAGTATAAAGGTATTACTCAGTCCTCAGGCAAACGGGGAGACTTACACACGGCAAGTGTGGGACAAGAACATTGACCTCACTGCTTTATTGCACTACAGAATTATGCAGTTACAGAACGCGCTACTGAGATTACTAGGACACAGCACTCCCAGAGGTGTATTTCTAGATGGGTGACATCATCGGCCTTGCTAACTGTGGGTATAAGAAATTTATGGAGTGTGAGCAGTTTAAAGGTATTACTCAGTCCTCAGGCAGACACACAGCAAGTGTGGGACTAGAACACTGACCTAACTACTTTATTACACTACAGCATTATGCAGTTACAGAGCGTGCTTCTGAGATTACTGGGACACAGCACTCCCAGAGGTGTATTTCTAGATGGGTGACATCATTGGCCTTGCTAACGGTGGGTATAAGAAATGTATGGAGTGTGAGCAGTATAAAGGTATTACTCAGTCCTCAGGCAGACACACGGCAAGTGCGGGATAGAACACTGACCTAACTACTTTATTACACTACAACATTATGCAGTTACAGAACACACTATCGAGATTACTAGAACACAGTACTCCCAGAGGTGTCTTTGTAGATGGGTGACATCATCGGCCTTGCTAACAGTGGGTATAAGAAATGTATGGAGTGTGAGCAGTATAAAGGTATTACTCAGTCCTCAGGCAAATGGGGAGACACACACATACATGGCAAGTGTGGGACTAGAACACTGACCTAACTACTTTATTACACTACAGCATTATGCAGTTACAGAGCGTGCTTCCGAGATTACTGGGACACAGCACTCCCAGAGGTGTATTTCTAGATGGGTGACATCATTGGCCTTGCTAACGGTGGGTATAAGAAATGTATGGAGTGTGAGCAGTATAAAGGCATTTCTCAGTCCTCAGGCAAGACACACACACACCAAGTGTGGGATTAGAACACTGACCTAACTACTTTATTACACTACAGCATTATGCAGTTAAAGAACGCACTACCGAGATTACTGGGACACAGCACTCCCAGAGGTGTATTTGTAGATGGGTGACATCATCGGCCTTGTTACCATTGGTATAAGAAATGTATGGAGTGTGAGCAGTATAAAGGTATTACTCAGTCCTCAGGGAGACACACACACACACGCACACAAATGGCAAGTGTGAGAGTAGAACACCGACCTAACTACTTTATTACACTACAGCATTATGCAGTTACAGAATGCGCTACCGAAATTACTGTGACACAGCCCTCCCCGAGGTGTATTTGTAGATGGGTGACATCATCGGCCTTGCTAACAGTGGGTATAAGAAATGTATGGAGTGTGGCCAGTCTAAAAGCAATTTAGAGTCCACCGGCAAATGGGGACAGACATACACACACATGCCAATGTCAGGTACGGAACACCTGCCTATTTACAGAGTACTATTACAATACTACATATATATGAATTGCGCCACACAGACTACACATGTCAAGGCTGTCATTATGACCATCTGGGAATGAGGATATCAACAGGGATGCTGGCAGTTGTACATACCTGTGTGTTTAAAGTATGAATCCATCCTGACCTGGAGTATGCCCATCTGTGGAATGGATGACTACTACCACTATACAGGGTTACAATGGCCATGCCCATACACAGAAGCACATAACCAACACAAGGTGTCACTGGGCATTCTCACACACTTAGTAGCACAGGGCTGTTCAGAATGCACTGTGTCCATCTACACAAGGATATACTGGGCATGCTCATACACTTAGTAGCACAGGGCTGTTCAGAATGCACTACATGTCCAGCTACACAACGACATACTGGGCATGCTCATACACTTAGTAGCACAGGGGGTATGCTCACACACTTAGTAGCACAGGGCTGGTCGGAATACACTACTATGTGTCCATCTACACAAGGATATACTGGGCATGCTCATACTCCTAGTAGCACAGGGCTGGCTGGGATGCACTCTGATGCTAAACACAAAGGGCCGCAGTGGCCATGCTATTACAGGTAGACATAAATAACACATTGTAATGGGGTCTGGTGTTGGTAGTACATCCCCTCTGTACTGGTCACCCATCATATCATACAAAAGTCCATGTGTCATGTATGGGTATTACACATATCCACCAATTGCAATGCCTACAAACATGACCAAATATCAGGATTGTAGGACCTACACACCTGTACACATAGTGTACATTCAGATAACATGCGTGTGCAGTTGCTGATGTATGCAGATGGCATGTATCCTAGTACATCATAAAGCTGCAATGCAGCCTCAACATTGCCAACTGTATATGATGATATGCTGAATGTACAGAAAGATGTACCACAGGTATGGACAGATGTGTTGAAATAAGTAAGTGGAGGGGCATCTTTTGCAGATGGTTGTTTGCTGTGGACAGCTCACAGGTTTGCCAGAAGCAGTCCTACAATACCCTGTGTAACCGGTAAGCAATGGTTTAGTTAATTGAAGGACATAACACACAACTTAGACAGCGGTCAGAATGATAGCGAAGGTAAATTACTTGTCACCTGTTAATAAATATGATGTCCCTAGTGCATATATCAGCACTGTTGTCGCAGGAAGCATCAGTACAGTTTGTAATGCATGTAGTACTGCTGTACATCTGACATACATAACATGAGCTAGGCAGGTCTGAGATTCACAGTACTGGCATGTCTGGTTGCATGTGTGTCCATATTTGTCACATATTGTGGGGAATACATCTCAGTTGTTACTCACTCTCCTGTACACTAGTGTACACATCTGTACAGACTGCAATGTATAAAACAGGACATAGGCAGGGGCATGTATCTCACACATGTGAGGTATCTGTATGTGCATGACATAGGTGTATTAATTACTGAATGCCACAGTGTGTATATGTAGGGCTGACTGGTCCCTGGGGTGAGGATGTTTGTAACCATACCGAACTGATAGGACCCCTCCCACCATCCAGGCAATGCATTCAACTATCCATGTTGATGTCCCCGATCTTAGGCCATACTGACTACCTGTACATGTGTATTCTCTGTGGCATGTCATGTAGGTGCACAGTACTGTAATGATGATTTGCACATAGGCAGGGATCCTCATCCCACCAGTAGCAACTGTGTGCGAGTGTGTGTTACTGTGTCAGTGAAGCCGTGAGTGTGTGTGTGTGTGTGTGTGTGTGTGTGTGTGTGTGTGTGTGTGTTACAGTGTCACTGAATACATGTGTGTCAATACCTGACTGTGTGGGTGCAGTTGTGTGTTGGCATCCTGTGATGGGAACGTGTATTACTGATTCCCAATGAGGCATCACACTTCCCACTGGCCTTTACCCTTGTAATCAGCTAGACCACTCTCTTACCTCACCACTCCATGTAACTGTACCTGTAATGTCACCCTTTATGGATGTCACGTCTGTGGCCACAGTAGCTTAATACACAGCTATCATGCGCTTGGATCGGTAGACGTGTTTGTAATGTGGGATATTCTCACTGGTATGTGGCAGCTACACGGTGCATGCTGGTATATTCATACATACCTGTGAGTAGTCCACATTGACATATGGGACACTTAACTGAAACACTGACATCCACCGGCACGTGCAATTAGACCTGAAGAAGGACAGCAGAACAACATGACCAACATGCATTTACTGTTGTTACACAAGACACATACTGTTAACAGTATTGTACACCTGTACTACATGGTATATCTACTGACTGACAACAGTCCTCAACATTTGTAAACTACACATCATCCTAGTCTGCTCACCCTGTGCATCAGACCATATGAGCATGTCCCTGCACCGATGGTGTGGATATCAGGGATGTGGCACAGGCATCATCATATGCACAGGGTGTTAATGTTTGCCAGAGGCCTAGGCTGCACCATTGGATGACATCATGTGTGTGGGTTTGGGCCTTTGATCTAATTGGGCGTGTGTGGATGTTATGCATGTGTGTGTTGCAGTGCCTTACATATGTGTCCAGTGTGTGTGTGTATGTCTGCACACAGTTCTCCCATGTGTCTGGCCTACACAGGGGTATTATTGACAGCTGCAGACTGTACAGGCGAGGTATTACAGTTCACGGTGTCCGGCCACGGACATGTGACCTGTGCCTGCCAGGGGTTGCATGGGCACTACCAGATAGAGGTGCAGATTGGGTACTGTCTGATGTCACTAGTCCACTGGAACTGTGTCCCTGTTGGGACCATCCTGGGCCACGTGCACATGGTCTGCTGTGTCGTGGTGTGGACAGCACAGCACCAAATGCACTGCTGATGCTACTGTCACTATGGGAGCGGGCATGTGAGATAGCTCATACATGTAGACCTGACACAGGTGATGTAGCAGACCTACATCCACGTGCCCAACTCCTCACTCCTACCAGATGTTCCAACACAGACAGCTCACACTCACGGATTGTTATGCCACGGTCAAGGACTCCAACCATGTCACCCAACCGTATACCCAAAACATCAGCAATCTGCTGTTGAGCATTTACCATTGCCTGGATGCTGTTGTTTAAAGAATGGACAGCAGCCCTCTGTAGCCTCTGATCTTCTCTGTTGCACCATTCAGCATGTGCCTGTGCCTCCATTACAGCCTGAAACATATGTCTGGTGACACCAGCTGCTGTGCTCTGTCATTCAGAAGCATGTTGGCCAGAGGTCCTCCTACGAGCAGTACTGGCCACATGCCTGTGTGGGGTACCACCAGTAGTTTATCTGACACCATGGTGTGCAGGCGCACCTTCCATAGCCCCCACACTTTCCTGTTCCAAGCTACCATGCACCAACTGTCCTTCCTCTATGGCCACTGGTGATGGGGTATGTGCAGGTATGGGATCTGTGTGCAGGGATGAGGTGGATATAGATGGAATGGAAACCAATGGCACAGTTTCAGCCCCTGACAACTCTGCCTGTGACCCAATCATACATGCAGACAAGAACTATACATTACAATCTATACAATAGACACATATACACACACACACACGCATATGATATGTCAGAAGGCATGCAACATGCATGTGATACAGCAGATGGCATTCAGCACAGAAAATAATAGTGGTAGTTATCATACATCCCTAGGTTGCACAGAACAGCATGCATGTGTGATAGCAGACGGCATGCAAATTACACATTCACAGTAGTGGTTAGCATACGTCCCTGTGTTACACCATGTGGACCAGCACAGGTTAACAGTACACCTGCCTGATGTGTGGCATATGACCTTGATAATCACATGTAGTATGACATGTGATCTACTGAGGTGTGCAATGACATGCATACATGTTCAACACAATGGTGGCCTGTTGAATTTACAGTGGGGCAATGGTGTACCAATTCAGTGTTGTCTGTCCACCCAACAGATATACTGCAAAGTTAGCTGATGTGCATGGCCATTGCAGGAAATCATGAAGAGTCTCTAGTGCAATACAGTGTGAGTTATAAACAGGGTTCATAGCCATGACTGTGTTCAGATACAATACATATATACTGTGGAATGTGTCCCACGTCACTGAGGTGTATACACACTAAACCAAGATGTGGAAGTTGTGACGTAGGTCACTGATGGTTATACGGATGACACCCCTGCACATCTGCAACCATATTGCTGCAGCCTGGCAACTATGGGCAGACATAGCGAACACGTCGGTACACCATGTCCCACATGACATCTGTGTACCACATACGCAAGGAGGTAGTACGGCATTTATGTCCATCACCAGCAATGGGAATGTACTGTATCTGTGGCCTGCTGTGGATACTGTACAGGTAACTGCTGTCATGTTGCAACACCCTCAAGATATTCAACATATCCTACGTGGTGGATTGATGTTACGCCTACACAAGATGTGCACAGGCCTGTAGGATGTCTAGCATTCCACATCTACATTATGACTATTATACAAAGGCCATGGCCGAACCATGTGTAGCCATTGTATGACAGGGTGTACACACAAGCACAACACTTCTACTGTGTGTGTTGCTCCATGTCTCTGGCCATCCTCCATGGCCATCTGTGTACATGTGTTGTCCAAATTATAGTGATGGGCATTTATTTCACATGTCTGTGTTGTCCCATATGACATATATGCTCCATTGACAACAGGGTTATGCAGATAAAGGGTGGTATGTGGGATATGTTTTCAGGTTAGGTAGGCAGTGTAGCAGCCAGGCCAATAGATGTCATGGACATGTCAAGATAGCACATTGCATTGTGTGACATTCATAGCAGGGCTATGGTCCACACCGGAGAAACCTGTGTGCTGGACATACTCTAGCCCACTGTGTAGTACTGTTTGTATTCATCACATGTGTAGATCAGATCTGTGGTACGTTCCTAAAGTGAACAGCACCTCCACCATTGTATGCACAGCTGTCAACACATCTGGAAATAAAATTTGTGAGGATTCATGTTGGTGAGATGATTCACATAGTTTGCAAGTCTGGTACATGGATAGTCATTGTGATGCATTGCAAGTCCGACCTGTATATTGTGACAGGACCATACATTATGTCTATATGTTGCGAATGGCCACATGGCAGATAGATTTGTGCATTACGGTTCCTGATAAATAATAACACCCTCACCTGCAATGGGCTGCTGTCACCACGGAACGCCAGAGGTACCCAAATAGGAGTAACACAGCAGTATGAGCATAATCCACCCCTGTATAAAGGCTACAGGGAGCAATGTGCACAACACATACACCAGTACATTAGACTACTATGGTGTATGCACATGTATGCATACACAGAGTAGCATACTATAGTATGCGGCATGTGTGTATACATGCCTTACATATGATGCTACATTACATATTGTACAGTGACACATGCAGCAATATGGAATATAGTTGTTACAGGTGCAGTACTGACTTACTGGCAACTCCAGGCTCAGTGGTTGAGAGACACCCACCTCCACAATATCGGCTAAGGCTTGTGGATGTGGTTCTGCAGGTGTCCCCAGGTTGGCCAGTAGCTCCTCGGTACGTGTGAGTGGCAGCTGGGTTGGTGGTCCACCACCTGTTGCACCTTGTTCCCTGGCGATTGCATTCACACACTGTTTTGACCATCTAATGAGGTCTGTACAGTGTCTGCGCACCTGCTGGTATGTGCGGTTGTGGCCACCCACATCATTAACCCTCCTGCGAAGTTCCATCCACAGGGCATCCCACTGCTGTGCATCCTGTGGCACATGGCTGAACAGGATGTCGTGATTATCGAGTAGGTATGGGATGAGGGCCTCATCCTCCAAGTGTGTAAAAGGGGGAAGCCTTGCACACGGCATACCTGGAAGACATAATGATGGAGACAGGTCACAGTACCTCAGAGACATACAGAGCTACAGCTGAACATACATGTGTATTGCATTACTTCAGTTTAAAATAGTTGTATTTGCAAACCTACATGACACTGACATTTTTGTGTCACACACATGTGACACTCAGTGTTGAGTGAATATTATCACCATATATGTGTGTGTGCGTGTCACCTGATTACATTGCTCATACTCCATGTGGTTGCTGTTTGATGTGGGCATGTCTGTTTACCTGCACTGGTGTTCCTACCTATCAGCACATGGCTGGATGTGTCCACATTAATGCAGTCGACCTTGATGCAGTGTATATATCACATATAAAGACTTAAACTGCCTTAACAGACATGACTTGTGACCCTGCAGACATGCTCACATAAGGTTTTACATGTATGTGTTCTGCCAAATACATCTACACGGCACTGTACAGCGATTCAACATCCTGCCATGTATCACCTTTATTGCACATGTGATACACATGGGACACTGGCTAGCCAGATGGTATTTGCAGGGATGGATATCAGCTATGGCATGTACAGTCAAAGTCAACTAGTGGGCTATATGCCATGGGCCATGTATGCATCTAGGATGAAAGGTTACCTGGCAGTAGCCAACAGGCGGGTCTGTGGAGCCAGGTGGAGGAGTGCCACATTACTGATCCACAGAGTTAATGATACATATACCATGCATTCCCATGCGGTCATCACACCATGTCTGAGAGGGGAGCGATGTGCAGCTTTGATGGACAGGAATGCATAGTATGGCAGGACTAAGTCAAGTGTATGGGACAAGAATCTGTCCAGCATGTGGTAGGTGGATGTCCATGAAGTATGTGTTCGAGATCAGGATGAGTACGTGTAGCATGTCTGACATCACTAGGTTGGACATGGATTTATTCAGGGTATGCATCATGCTACATAGTGGAGATGGGGAATGGGAAGGCTGGTGTAGGCCATCTGCACATGGCCAATACCCCCTTAAAGGAAATATGTGATCTGATATGGGTCACTTGAGTGGTCTGTATGGCTGGACAATGATCTCTATATTCATGAATGGCACCCTGTTATTATTAGGGTTGACACATATGACTCCCTGACAGGTGTGGTGATGTAGCTATCACAGGAAAGACAACTGCCCAGCTGCATCCCTCACACACGTGTCCATTATGATGACCGCTGGCTATGTGGTAGTTCATCGGTACAGGGTTATTAACATAGGGGTGACAATGCGAGTCAGCTATTGCTCCTAGGTCATAGTCATTTGCATACTTCAATAGGCAGATGCCTTTTGTTTGTCTGTGAGGTATGGACTACAATGAGGGGGAATAGAATTCATTAACCTTGACATACTGTAGCTGCCACTGGTGTGATGATCACGTATTATTCAAACACCTTCTGTAGTGTTGTTTCTGCCAGCAGTCCTATTGCTAAACACTCCTGTGACATAGGAATGTACATCTAGTATACCGAGTGTAGGTGGTACACAGTATGGGTGATGATGTCCTATGACCTGGCAAGGTTATGATATGCAGTGTGACATCAACCATACTGTCATCGACATCTGTACTGCTAACATCACTTAGGTGATCAAGGTTCATGGCCTTCCAGACCAGACTCAACAGGGTAGTATGCAGTACTTCCTGTTATCAGTGGTGTCTCCCCCTTTGTTGGGTTGTGATACCTGTTGGTGTGCACCATTCAGTGTGTACACAACCTGACATGGAGCTATGTTTTACATGATGTGTACTTGGAGAGCATCATGTTTTGCCATATGTGTATGATACAACCTGTGATGTGGGCAGGTCCCATGCAGACTGAGTGCAGCTTGTACCCACATAATTGTGGGTACAGGGGCCCTGTGGTGTACATGGATATATGCTTGTGTACCTGTTGGGGGGAGGGGGCCATGTTTTTATATTATCCAAGACCCTATCTGGATTGCTTATTCATGTTAAGCACTTGTTCAGGACTTGTAAACAGTACGTAAGCTAATGATTACTATAGCACTCAATTTTCCACATCACCTACAGGTAAGGGTGAACAGGTTATGTACATGCTTTTCTCACTTGCGTAGATTAATGTAGCTGTTGTACTCACTTTCCTCACTTATCTAGGTGAATGTAATTCTATATTCAGGCATATCCAAGAGTCAACTGCCAGTGTTCTCACCTGTCTATCTGATGAATCTGGACATCTTGAGGCAATGTACACATTGCCTCATGTACACAGACAAGCCTCTCTGCCTACCAACCAACACTACAACCTGTGAGAGATGCACTCATCTAGCCAAACTGGAGGTAAATGTCTCTCCAACCAAGCTTGACCCTGACTGTCATGTGGAGAAGGTACACAGTCGCACAACACCATACTCATCACATAAGCCTCACTGTATCTACCCCACCATTAGCTGTGAAAACTACTCATGCACCAACACATTAGCTCAACGGTTTCTGGAATTCATAAACACCAATGCCCTGACTCAACATATCCACACACCCACCAGGGGCAACATTATCCTAGACCTAGTCATTACCAATATGAGTGACTGGTGCTTCACACGTGAAGCCAACTCCTCGTTGGTCCGATCAGGCCATATGCTGAACACTGTTGATATCCACATCCCGCACCTACCCCCCATTAAGCGAACCACAGTATAATATGTCTACAAGGCCAACTACATGCTTCTTAAGGCAGACGTGGTGGACGTCATGACACCCATGCAGATGGACAGTACTGTTACAACTGCTGAATCCTACACAAATGTACTCTAGAAGCACTTACAGGAGTGCATGGCTTGTGCTATCCCAAACAGAACCAGGATGCTATACTCATAATTAACTAAACCAATCTGGTGGTCCCCTGCCATAAACATATTGTACTACAAGAGGAAGACACTGTTGCAAATGAGACTACAATACCATGCGTGGAGGAGATCCCTTGCCAGCCTCAGTAAGAAGGTGAGATCCCTTATACAATCTTCCAAAGCTAGCTACAAAAACTATAACGCAACTAATACCAACAACAACCACAGAGCCTCAATGTCAACAACCAGATCTGCTCTGAGTTACAGCACAAAGGCACGAACACTACAGAAACAACTGATATTGGCAACATCCTGGCAGATCACTCTCAAAGCTGCACACTCTGAAGGCAATATCACAGCATCCATGGGACCGGACAACATCCCAGGCTGCATTTTACATGAACTTTGGATTGTACTGTCTCCTCACCTACGCACCATGTTCAATAATAGCGTCACATCGGGCGTAGTGCCCCCTGAATGGCACACAGCAACAGTTATCCCATTCCACAAAGGTGGCACCACAACGGACCATGGGACCTATCTCCCTATAGGCCTAACTAACCTGGTCTGCAAGGCTATGGTGCACATCATGGATCACTGTCACAGAGACATTGGGTACCTCCCAACCTTTGACCCCTCCCTGTTTGGCATTATTAAGGCCGGACCATGCCTCCTAAACCTGGTGGGCATCTTAGAGACAGTTACCAAGGCATTAGATGAGGGTAAAGGAGGTCCGCACAGCCTACCTAAATCTCTCATAGGCTTTCAACACCATTCCTCCTTCTGGTATTATCAACATACCCATCAGCCTGAACATTAACCCCTAAGTCATGTGATGGCTTGCAAAGTGGCTCACGGAGAGAACACACACAGTAGGAGTTGCATACTGTATACTAGTTACAACTGCCATCCCCCAGGGCTCAGTCCTAGGACCCCTCATGTTCAGTATATACTTCTCTGATGTACAGACAAGCACAGGAGGGCTTTGGCTGAAAAGGTTTTCAGACGACTGCAAACTAGGGGACATAATTGTTTCCCCAGCTGTTATAGACACCCTCTGGAAGGGTCACACTGAGATGGATACCTGGTGTTAATATCATGGTGTCAAGCTGAATGCCTAAAAGTGCATAGTCATCCCCTTTGTAAATAACTAATTCCCCATGGACTACCACATAAGTACTAGTCCCCTACATACAAAAAAGGTAATACGGGATCTGGAAACACCAGTAGATAGCAATCTCTCCTTCAATATCCATAACAAGGTGATTAGAATATCCTTCTACATGGCCCCCCTAATCTCTAATGGGTTCACATCCAGATCAGAGGGGCCATTGTGACTCTACACATGTCATATCAGACCCATTAAAGGATACAACACCCCATTTGGGATATACCTTACAAGACAACTGCAACAGCTTAGAAGACCACACCAGTACCACACCAAGAGGATTACTGACCTCAAACAGATGACCTATGCAGTCCAACCTATGAAACTCCAGCTGTACTCAGTTGCATACCGCATACTCACAGGTGATCATTGCTTGACATACAAGGCCCATATCCAACCCTGTATTGCTGGATATGCTCCACCTAAACAGAAGCCCCTGAGAGCCACATGCTCTAGGGATATACAATGAACCACAACGATGAGTAGGATGTGCTGGACGGATAGATTCCTGACCCGGACACTCCCTATGCTTTGGAACGTGATGCCAATGTAAATCAGGCAGGGTCCCTCATGAGCACTCTTCAAGGGAAACCTTGACGTGTGAATGGGAGACAGACATGTACCCGGGGATCACTGCAGTGGCTCTGCTGGACAGAGGCACAATTGGCTCTGCCATTCAGAGTCACAGGGAACCAACCTATGGGGGTGGCGAAAGACAACACACGCTAGCTAGGCTTACAGATGCCCTTGGTAAAACAGCCTAGTACCTACCTTTGCACATATTACATGTCTTATGTACATGGATAGTTAAATAGCTCTTCCATTCTACTTTGCTATCATGCTGATAAACTGTCGGCTCACTAAAAAACATATGTATCCTGTTATTGTGTATTGTAAATGCCAATTGACATAACTAATGTTTGCCTACCATTACAGTAATGCTATGTAGCTTGTAATACATATCTGCCTACAATACTGTACATTACACCCTTATATATGGCTACAGTTACAATATATCAACATATACTATCCCCTGTTATAGCACATACTTGTTGGATCAACCCTGCCACTGATGTCGGCTGGTGAGGAGTATTTCTGTTCAAAGCCCTTATATAGCATCTCTTGTGGTGTATGCAGTGTTTGCCTTGTGACCTACGGCAGTACACACAAATACTACAAGCATGACTATGCTCAACAATACATCACTACAAGAGAACTGTTTCCACTATATGGATTGTGTGCACTTTAAATACTACAGAATAGTACTACATACACAGACATACTGACTGTTCTACATACCTTATTAGTAACCCGACATATCGTTAACAGTTGATTCAATCCTTTTCGGTTTGTGTTTCAATGTTATTTGTAACGTTCCGCTGGTATATATGGATGGTTTGAATGTGTGATAACACATCCTTTTCTAGTTACATATCGGTAACATGTGGTATCCTGTCCACCAATTGCTGTTCCAAAGTAGTTAATTGGATGCACATCAGCTGTGCAGCTACTCCATTAGCCCATACCATGGCAACAGTGGTGTATAAGTGAGTACTCCTTTTGGGCATTGTCTGTTTGCCTTACTTTCGAGGGAGATGGCCTAAATGTGTTATAGTGATATATTTCAACAGCTATATAGAGACACAGAGAGATATATTAGCTTCATGACTCCTGTGGGCTGTGTGTAATGGCTAGATGATTTAGTTCTACATGTGAGTACAGCTGTTATATTTCAGAACAGTGCTACTTATGCAGGGTTTGTTTGTACCTGATACTTCTGCAGATGTTTAAGTCTGGCAAGGATGTTTGTCCAGCTCAAGGATGTATGGCTATGCATGAACTGTTGTGTACAGTGTGCTGACCAGACATCCTTGATTTGGTGTACAAGTGTAGCATACTGTGCTGTTACTTGTAAATTGCTAACACATCCCGGTGTACGCACAACCCTCTGAAATGGGATTAGTGCAAACAAACCCTATTATATCAGCAGCTGTTCCATTGTATAACAGCCGCTATTTCACTTAGGGCCATGTTAGTGTGTCTCTGACAAGGTATGTTAAGGCTTCTGCAGATATCGTATAGTGTGTGAATGATTTGTGATGTTATTACAGTTTGTATTGTAATATGTTTGGGTGTGGGGGTGATGTTGGTGGGTGTGCTTAGCAAATGCAGGTGTGTAGGAACTGCTTTTATACATAATCGCTATGTACATGAGGGTTCCTTCCCTATTTGAACACCTATCATTTTGTGGACTAATACAATGGTATTTGCAGGCTGATTCATTAAGGCACTGTTATGTGGTTCCTATATAGCATGCAGGTGATGTTAGTCCTTGAATCCCTTCGGTAATACATCTGAATGTAATAACGTGTTGCTACGTGATAGCTGTGTATTTCTGTCATAGGTATTTGCAGTCATTGTAATTGTGTTGGTGACTGACCCTCTTTGGCTAGGGTTGTCACCTTTTCATATGTCCATAGTGGGTCCTTTTTGGGGGCACACATCTGATTTTACAGGCCGACACAAACCCACGGTCAGTACCAGGGATAGAACTTTCCTTTCTTGCCTAATTATAAGCTTATTCTTGTAGCAGTTTAGTAGTTTATCTTGTTTCCTGTAACACGTAGGTACTTTAGATATAGAAATAACTATTGTACATGACTATTACAGTACATATGGGACATAATTATGTCCTACAATCCCAGAACATTTGCCACATTTAATATATTTGGTCAGGACACAACCGCCCAAAGAGGGAGTGTCCCCCGCAAAGTGGAACAGGTGGTAACACTATCACTGGCTCATGTCCATAGCACATATTTGTAATGGTGTATAGGCATATGCTCTCCATATCCTTTGTTCATAAAGGTTGGTAGTGGCGGAATGTGTGATTGCTATGGTCTATGTTATACACATATGTGAACATGTCAACCGCTGTATACGGGAGACCTACAGAACCTGAAACCACAGTGTTCCAATGCACACAGTCCCAGGAACAGACTCCCATACCCCACATTACCGACATCGACAGTAACTCACGAAGGTAACATGAACATGCAACACACACATGCACACACAGACACACTGCTACCCAACACATCCAAACAAACCATCCTACACTATGTATGAGCAGGTGGCCAAGCCCCCCCCACACACCCCATGTAGGTGTTGTAGGTGTCTGCGCCCCACACACCACCGTCTATTTTAATATTCTACATCCTAGGTCATGCAAACAGACGCACAAAGCTAACCCACAACCACACATTACAGTCCCCCAACAACAAACACCACACGCAGAACACACACTACACACCCTAAGATACACATGTACACACAGTAGTCTTCCCAAACCGCAACACCAGAAGCACTGACTAACTGTCCATTAACATCGTGAGATTACACCTCGCACATCTGGTGTTTCGGTACTTTGTTCTTTCGGACCTTACGTCTCAGGATTACGTGTGTCGGTATGTAAAGCAGTCGGTATGTGGTAGGTATCCCATTTATATGTACCTCCATGGCTATGTAGATGTTGTTAACCTATCTATATATCTACATATATATGTATATCCCCATATAGCGACATATCTCTCTCTCTCCCCCCCCCTCTATATATGATGATGATGATATATGATGATGTGTATATATTGTGTATATATATATATATATATATATATATATATATATATATATATATATATACGCATGCATTCAAGTCACTCCACAACAAGTACAAATATGACTCTGTCATTGTCCATGTTGGAGTGAATGACTTGCGACGTACCTCCCTGGACTACATGAAAAGAGACATGGAAGAGCTCTCGGATCATGTGGCCTAGGCAGGTATGACCCTAGCCCTGAGTAGCATCCTGCCTTCACCCAGAATGATACCACAATATAAGGACAAAATGACTGACTTCAACATTTGGCTAAGCTTCTGGTGTCATTCAAAGGGGATCCAGTATCTGTCTGCCTGGGACGACATGATTGACAGACCACGATGCTTTGCCAGAGATGGTCTGCACCCGTTGCCCCTGGGATTCAGGGTACTGGCTAAGGCTCTTGCCACCCCTATAGCGCCTTTTTTAGACAAAGTTCAAAGGACAAAACCACCACCGTAACACGTACAAGCATGCAAAATCTGAAGGCAATGCTACTCAATGCTAGAAGTCTAAACCTCAAAATGCACTCTCTCGAGGCACTCCTAAAAATGGAGAACATTGATATCTGTGCAGTAACTGAGACCTGGTTCAAGGCTCCAGAGAGCATCCCTGCAATACCAGGCTACAACTCTTACCATACTTTTCGGCCACCAAACCAGGACCGAAACACTAAAGGTGGAGGAGTATCAATATTCACCAAGGATATTCACACCACCAGGCTAGTTGCCCAACACAATGTGTCTGAAATTCTCCAGGTGCAACTAACATTAGAAAAGACTGCAATCCAAATTGCAGCTTGCTACAGATCCCCCACCATATCCCAAGATTCTCACTACACCTTTCTAAACATACTGGAAAATATTAAGATACAGCCAAACACCCTAATACTGGGTGATTTTAACTACCCTGCCATTAACTGGGAAAACTACTCATGTACCAAAACCTTTGCCCAACGGTTCTTGGAATTCATAAATTCCAATGCCCTGGATCACCTAATCCATAGTCCCACCAGGGGCTCCAATATCCTAGACCTGGTCATTACCAATATGGGAAATCGATGCTCCACACCTATGGTCATCCCCTTGTTAGTCAGGTCTGACCATAAGCTAATCACCCTTAACATCCACATCCCACCCCCAACCCCCAGTAAGGAAACCTCCATAAAAAACTTCTCCAAAGCCAACTTCATGCTACTCAAGTCAGAAGTGACAAACTTCATGATACCTATGTAGACGGGAACTGAAAGTTCAACTGCTGAATCCTACACTAAGGCACTGTACAAGCACTTCCACTCATGCATGAATCATGCCATCCCAAAAAGAATCAAGATGCTCTCATCCAAAAAAAGGAAGCTAATCTGGTGGTCCCCTGCCATAACCAAACTTTACAACAAAAGGAAGAAACTGTTGCAGAAAAGAGGAAAATCCCAGGATGCAAAAAACTCCCTTACCAGCCTCAGTAAGAAACTGAGATCCCTCATAAAATCCTCCAAAGCTAGTTACGAAAATAAAATTGCCAAAGATTCCAAAGATAACCACAAGGCATTCTATAACTATGTCAAGAATCTAAATGGCAATGCTCAGATCTGCTCTGAGCTAAAACAAAATGGCATTAAATATACTGATCCCAAGGATATTGCCAATATCCTGGCAGATCGATTCAGTGTCAACTTCACCCCCCCTCTCACCCTCTAAATGGCCCATCTCAATACTGGAAGATTGCCAAATTCCAGTAATAATGGCCACACAGGTAAAAAAACGCACTCTCCAAAGCTAAGAATACAGCATCCATGGGACCAGGTGACATCCCGGGCTGTGTACTACATGAAATACAATATGAACTGGCACCTCACCTAAATGTCATGTTTAATCATAGCCTCACCTCAGGTTTTGTGCCCACTGACGGGCGCAGAGCTACAGTTATCCCACTCCACAAGGGGGGGATCCACCTTGGATCCCAGAAACTACCGTCCCATCAGTCTGACAAGCCTTATCTGCAAGGCCATGGAATGTATTATCATGGAACTTATAAACAAAGACATTGGCAACCTTCAAACACTGGACCCCACCCAGTTTGGGTTCGTGAAGAGCCGATCTTGTCTCCTGAACCTGACTGACTTCTTCGAATCAGTCTCCAGAGCCATGGACAAGGGTAAGGTGGTCCACACAGCCTATCTAGGCCTTGCCAAGGCCTTTGACACCATCCCCCACTCTGGAATCATAGATAAACTTACTAAGCTGGGCATTAATCCCTATGTCACCCAATGCGTTGCTAGCTGGCTTACTGATAGAACCCACACTGTAAAAGTAGCCGACTCCAAATCCATCTCCAGACAAGTAACAAGTGGAGTACCTCAGGGTTCAGTCCTGGGACCGCTCTTGTTTGGCATCTACTTCTCTGAAGTACAGGCCAACACTAAGCGACTCTGGCTAACAAAGTTCGCAGATGACTGCAAATTGGGAGCCATTATTGAATCCCCAAATGATGTGGATACTCTACAAAAGGACCTTACAGAAGCAGATGCTTAGTGCCAGAGCCATGGGCTCAAACTCAATGCCAAGAAATGTATAGTTATCCCCTTTGGGAAAAAAACATGTATCTGTGAATTACCATACAGGTGGCAGTACACTAAACACCAAAAGTGTGATAAGAGACTTAGGGACACAGGTGGACAGTGGTCTCACCTTCGATAACCACATTGCCACAACAGTCAGGAAATCCTTGTATGTGGCACACCTCATCAATGAGGGCTTTTCCTCCAGAAAAAAAGGAGGTCATTGTGCCACTGTACTCATCCCTCATTAGACCCATTATAGAATACAATGCCCCATTTGGTATGTACCTCTCAAGACATCTGCAACAACTGAAAAATCCACATAAATACCTCACTAAAAGAATCACAGGCCTAAAGCAGATGCCCTACGCTGACCGCCTTAAAAAACTCCAGCTATACTCTGTCACATATCGTCTACTCAGAGGCGATCTCTGCTTAACATACAAGCCATGTCAAATCCGGAGCTGTTGGACATGCTACACTTAAAGAAATCCCAATCCCTCAGAGCCACATGCTCCAGGGATCTAGACATTGTCATTACAATAAACAAAACATGCTGGAGGGATAGGTTCCTGACCCAGAGACTCCCCAGACTCTGGAATAGATTTTCCATACATGTCAAGCAGAGTGCCTCTTTGGCCCTCTTCAGAAGGAACCTTGGCGATTGGATGGGAGAAAGGAAATTCACCCCGGGGATCACATCAGTCGCCCTGCTAGACAGGGGTACAGGGAAGTAAATAGTGTGGGAAGAAATAGCCTGAGAATTGTTATGGCTAGGCTTGTATAGGCCCTAGGGCTGATAGCCTAGTACCAACTTATGAACCTATATATATATATATATACTACATACATACATATATATATATATATATATATATATATATACTACATACATACATATATATATATATATATATATATATATATATATATATACATGCATACATATATATATATATATATATATATATATATATATATATATATATATATACATATATATATATATAAAAATAACATACACCTTTCATTGCGTACATGCCGGTTTGTCCTATTTCAATACATTCCTACCATTTGTGTTTTATCCTGTCAGTATACACGACTGCCATTGGTACATCTCAGGTAGCTTAGTGGTATGTTATTGTGATGAGTGTGTACATGGTTGCATGTTCTAATCCTGACAGTGATAGCTTACCTCTCAGAGCAGGCACTGGTAGTGCAAGGGTGATGAATGCACATTTCAGCTGTTGCGTGTTCCACATGTTTATTATTCTGTGGAGAACTACCTATATATGCAAGCTGTGTTTAAGGTATACTATGTAACATGTACACATTTGTGAAGATTCCTGTCAGGGATACTCCCCGTTATTTGGAAACACATCCCTGATTACATTATACAAAACCCCTCACTAACACTCTGGGGAATCCTTGCAGAGTGGGTGTTGAACAGTAGCTACACCCCAGGGATCCCGCAAGTGGCTCTGCTCCACAGAGGGACAGTTAGTTGATCGATGGGGTGGCAACAGCAGACATGTTTTCCCTATGCTTATGAGTGGCCTCGGCAGTTGGGCATGTATCTACCTATGTATCTATGAACCTGTACATACAGTATGGACACATGCTGATAGCTTAATATACTGTTCAGGTATTGACTTACCTTGTGCCAATGGCGGTTGTGTGTACAATAGTTGAGGGCTATCTATGTAGGATGCACACAGTAGACCACCTATACATGACAATTTACAGGTGGTCATGTGCGTGTGCCATCCATGTTTGCTGTGTGTGCAGGTGGAGAAGGGTGTCAGTCCATGAGTGCCTACACTGTCAGTGTGTGTGCTATACGTTCCCTCTTTGCCAAGGCATGGGCATACTGGGCACACCTCCGTCTGCCTACTGGCACTAGCACAGGGTGTTCGTGGTCTGGGCCCCCCTGTGCCTGTGGGTCCCTTGGCAATGGTGGTGGACTGTGAGGGCCTTCACCATTCTGTCCCTGCTGCAGCTTTTTCCGCAGAATCATATTGTGTAACATGGCACATACTATGAAGATGTGGGCACACGTTCCTGGAGAGTACTGCAAGGCTCCACCAGATATGTCCAAGCAATGGAACCATGATTTCAGCATCCCAAACACACGCTCTATGATGATTCTGGTTTCTGCGTGTGCCTCATTATGGCGTTCTTGCATGGCTGTGTGTGCATTTCTGATGGGTGTCATCATCCACGGTTCCAGTGCATAGCCAGCATCCCCCACCAGGTGGCCATATGGGATGTCTCCCTTGGCAAATACCTGATACAGCTGTGAGGCATGCCAGATGTGGGAGTCATGATAGCTTCAAGGACTGCCAGCACACACATCCGTGATAATGTCCTGGGCATTGCTCACGACCTGGCAGTTGATGGAGGGGAATCCCTTGCGGTTTATGTAGCTCCTATCCTGCTCACTGGGTGGTGACTTGATGTGTATGTGCATGCAATCTATTGCACCCAGTACCTCCGGGTAGTCCGCCACATGGTGGAAGAAACGCATATTGCTGGCCAACTCCTCCTGCGTTTGAGGGAAGTGTATGTGCTCATTGGCATGTGGTAACATGACATCCAGCAACTGGTGGAGTACCCTGGATCCTGATGCCTGTGAGATCCACATGATATCCCCAGTTGGCCTTTGGAAGGTACCTGTGGCTACTATTCTCAAGCTTACACATACCTTCGTGTCCACTGGGATGCATTCCCCTCTGTTACTTCTTGTTCTGAGGCATGGCCGGCACAGCTCAACAAGTTGCTGCATGATGTCCCTGTCCACCCTGTAATGCTCTACTATCTCCAGATCATGTAGCCCCTGGTAGGTTACCCTGGGTCTGAACACTCGTCTCCTCCTCCGGTGCCTGAGATGGTTGTCAGCATCATCCTGCACACCACCGTCAGTCTCCAACACATGCTTGTGAAACAAAGCTATGGCAGCCCCTAACATATACATATTAAAAGTTCCCCGTCTGTATACACCAATGGTGCAGAATGTGTGTGTGTGGGGGGGGGGGCTTTCACACCTTATACTATTGTGCAATGGATGTTGCTGGTGTAATTGGGTGTGTTTGTGCTATTCCAGCTGCAGGGTATCTTACTTATTGGTTTTACAGCAGGTACTGCTATTGTGGGGCCTTTGGTGTTGACTTACGCTTGTCTGCCGTTATTCATCTATTGCCCTTTACTTCTATTTTTAACCCAGTTCACCTCCCATTGTCAGGCATGCATCCAGCTGCTGACTTTCTTGGTTTGTGCTTCCAAAACCCAGGATTGTGTTGGGAAATGTGTTATGTAGCTGATCTACAGCAAGGTTGCTTTGTTCTGCTGTGACAGTTCTCTTTTCTTTGCTGTATGGCACCTCCCCTTTCCTGTTCTGCAGGGAGCTGCTAGCAGCCTTGTTAGCTGTTGTCTATGGCCCACTATAAGTTTCTAGGTGTTAATTACTCATTTGTACTCCAATTACCATGCTGCAGCATTTCCTTATTGTCTTCCCATATCCTTCTTGTTTCAGCTGTGGTGCACGCCGCACACATTCGTTTACCAGGTTTCATGCTCGTTTTCATCCACGTTCACATGAACTTTCAGTTACCTTGTGTGCTCTCAGCTAAGCAAAGCTATGGCTACTTCCACACCCCTATCCTGAGGCTTTATTTAGCAACACCCAACACGGATTAGTAATGATCCAATGTGCTTACAGATACGGTGGCGCTCCCCTCTCTTGATGTCATGTTTACCTCCAGGCCATTCCTCGGTGTTGTAATGCTATGCCGTGTGGTACATCCTTACGCTGGCGGGACGTTTGCAATTCAGTATTACTTGACTCATTTGCATGGCATTGACTACTAATTCCTAGTTACCATGCAGAACACTATCACAGACCCTTAGCAACCCTTGCGCCATGGTTGTGGTGTAGCATGCGTGCCATTGACTGTTATGGGGAATTCATGAATTGTGTTACATTGCAGTTTTATGACATCTAAATATATTTTCATTGTGATCCCGTTTGCGCACTGATGCACTGCGCATTTACTTTGCGTTAGTGTGGCCATGACATTAAATGTTATTTTTTATGTGTTGTGCATGTTTTTTTATGCCATTGGCTATACATTTAGTCATTGGCATATATTAACATTATAATACGTAAGGTTGGACCGCTTTCACGGCTCTGATTTTATGTTTGAAAAAATGTAAACCGTTTTTTTTGGTTTACATTTCTTCATGCTTACGCTATGCCTGCACCACTTCATAAATCGCTATATACCTTCATTTGCATGCTACACTGCTGCGCATGGGGTAATTAACATACATGCGCTGGGAGCTGCACAGCTCTGGCGTACGCTGGTAGTGCACGTGGAAACAGCTCGTACCTGAATCGCTCGGCGGCCATATTTAGCATTAGATTGCCGACGCTACTACTGCACCTGGTGCAAACTTCATGAATCCCGGGAAAAGTGTTCGTATTGCTACAGTTTAACAAGTCAAGGGTGCAGCTACCAATTCTGCAGAGATGGGAAAATGTCACATGCAAAGACATTTGTGCCTCAATAGAAAGAGGAAAAAATCTATAATTAACTCAAATTTAAGAACAGAAAGACAGACTTATTTTATGTGCTGCATTGTAAGGAAAATACTTTAAACAAGTACAGTGCATTTTGCCAGCAATCAAACTGAAACAAGCATCTTCCCAGTAAAAATACTAGTAAGCAGCAAAAATGTAAATGTCTGTTAAAAAGTTCTTCAAAGTAGAAGTAACAGTGGTCAGTTGAAAGCTCCTGGATTACAATAATAGTTTTTTTCACCTCAGAAGAATGTGGGAGAGGGTTTGTCAGTACTTGGACTAAAAAACTAGAAGCCTTAAAAGCATGCATTGTGACTAATTTATCTTATTAACCATTTACATCTGTAAACTGAGAATACAAATAAGAGCAATTCAAGCAAAAAAAAAAAATAGGTTCCAGACAAGGTGCAAGAGGCTTTGGCACACACTAGTGACATTCTATTTACATGGAGATAATAAAATAAAATAAAAAAACAATGATTTCCTTATATCTAGCATGACCCATATAAAGGGGGCTTACAGTGGATTCTTGGGAAAAAGACCTCCAAAATGACTTTACTAGGGAAGGCCCATTGAAATATAATAATAATCACTTAATGATTCTGATGCATTAAAAAAGTCAGAGTATAAAGACATAATGAAATAATTGTGATGCACTGGCAACCATAAACATTCATTTTCCAGCTCCCTCCGAGGAAAAAATGTACCAAGCAATGCAACAACATGAAATGCCTAGAACTCTATTTCTCATTTGCTATAATAACACCAATGGAAATAATTTCAATCGGAATGTTTTGGAGTGGCACTATATTTCTCAACTTACTTGATCAAGAGTTTTGGATAAAGCCAAACATAATTCGGTGTGGTGGGGGGGCCCAAAATCAGGAACATTTTTTTAAATATTATTCTAATTCACTTAAAAGTTAAAGCAACAGACAGGCATCATCACACATTTTCTGAGCATTTGAGCAACAACAACTAAGAAACTCTAATAAATGTCATTACTGAGTGACTGTAACCCTCAATTATTTTTAAAAACTCAGTGATTTATCAGAAAATGAAGACTGAGAAAAGGTCTAGCATTAGTGCAAAGGATTTAGGCTTTAGGCTCTTAGTGAGTGGCTTCCTGTAGTAAGGGGTGCAGGGTTTGATTATTTCTACTTCCATTTGCCTACTGTGTGACTCTGAGGAAGTCACCTAACCAGGCAGTGCTCCTGGGTTGCCCATTTACCTGTTTTAAAATATAAAAAGACTGGACATAAACATGAAGCAAGAACCTCATTTCCAAAGAACAGCTGGGTCACAGTCAAATTGGGTCCTAGGCCGGATAATGAACCAGCCCCCCACTCCATACTAGTATCCCATTACTTGGCAGCAATTTCTCCCAAGTTACCATAAAAAACTGTTTAAAAGTGCCAGTGTGCAGACCGTTTTCTTCTTTACTTTTACAATGATTCCAGAGATTTGGATTTAATTTAAAACTTTGACAGAACAAATGACAACATGAGCAACACTAAACCTTGCTTCATCTGAAAGTTACATTTATGAAAAATGCATCTGGCAGCCCATTAAACTGCAACATACATGCTGGGATTCATAGTCAAATGTCATATAGTGAAGCACTAATTATCTCAAGGGTGCAGGAATTCAGAAGACAAATGTGTAATATGTTTGCTTACAGCTTTGGACAGCATATTAGATACGTGTCCCTTTCAAGGGGCAGTCCGGGACTACTGCCTGGTGAAGTGACTAGATCAGGCTCACAGCAGACAAACAAAACCTGAGGGAATCAAACTACAGGAAACAGCTCATAGTCTTATTCATAGGTTCACAGGTGTGTACTAGGCTAATGGCCCAGGAGCCTTTACAAACCTAGCCCATAGGATTATCCTGACATCGTGCCACCTGACCTTAGTTCCCAGTACCTCTGTTGAGTAGAGTCACTGGAGTGATCCCCAGGGTGAATTTTCTATTTCCCATCCGTTCATCAAGATTTCTATTAAAGCGGGCCAATGAGGTGCTCTTTTTGACATGTATGGGAAGACTATTCCATAGCATGGGCAGTCTCTGGGTTATGAACCTGTCCCTCCAGCACGTTCTGTTGATTGTGGTAATGAGGTTGAGGTCTCTGGAGTGTGTGGTGTGGAGGGATTGGGATTTCTTCAGATGTAGGATTTCTAACAGAGCTGGGTCAAACATGGCTTTTAAGTCAAGCAGAGATCACCTCTAAGTAGGCGATATAAGACAGAGAATATTTGAAGTTTTTTGAGTCTGTCCATATAGGAAAAGTGTTTGAGGCCTAGGATCCTCTTTGTGCGGTAGTTTTATGGCCTCTCCAGTTGTTGCAGGTGTCTAGTGAGGTACATTCCAAATGGGGCACTGGCCTAATGAGGGAAGAGTAGAGGGAGACAATGACCTCTTTCTTCCTGGAAGCAAAACTCTTAGTAATGAGATGTGCCACATAGAAGGACTTTCTGACCACAGTGGCAATGTGGTGGTCAAAAGAGAGATTGCTGTCAACCTGTGTTCCCAGATCCCTTATAACACCTTCTGTGTTCAGTGGACTACCATCAATGTGGTAATTCATGGGAACTGGGTTTTTCCCAAAGGGGATGATGACACATTTTTTGGCATTGAGCTTAAGGCCTTGGTTTTGAAACCAGTCGTTGGTCTCAGTGAGGCCTTTCTGTAAGATGTCAACATCATTTGGGGAGTTAATAATAGCTCCCAACTTGCAATCGCCTATGAACTTTGTTAGCCAAAGTCCCTTCGCATTGGCCTTGACTTCAGAGAAGTAGATACCAAACAGGAGAGGACCCAGGACTGAACCCTGTGGGACTCCACTCGTGACTGGTCGGCAGTCTGACTTGAAGTCAGCTATTTTCACACTGTGGGTTCTATCTGTGAGCCAGTTTGCAACCCACCTAGTGATATAGGGGTTGACTCCTAGCTTAGTGAGTTTTTCTGTTATTCCTGAGTGGGGAATGGTAACAAAGGCTTTAGCCAGATAAAGGTAGGCTGTATGAACCACCTTGCCTCCATCCACAGCTCTGGTGACTGACTCAAAGAAGTTGACCAAGTTGAGCAGGCATGATCTAACCTTCACAAAACCAAACTGTGTGGGATCTGGAGTTTGGAGATTCCCTGTATCCTTGTTTATTAAGTCCATGATGATGTGTTCCATAGCTTTGCATATCATACTTGTCAGGCTAATTGGGTGATAGTTCCCATGGTCTGTAGTCACTCCTCCTTTGTGGAGAGGGATGACTGTAGCAGTGCACCATTCAGTAGGGACAAAGCCTGAGGTGAGGCTGTGATTGAGCAAGGCACACAGGTGAGGTACCAGTTCACTCTGTAGTTCATGTAGAACACAGCCAGGGATATTGTCGGGTCCCATAGAAGCTGTATTCTTGGCCTTGGGCAGTGCTGTTTTAACCTGTGCAGCAGTAATACTGGGTGCCTGGCAATCTACTGGTATTGTGATTGGTCCTTTGGGGGGAGAGGGGTAAAGTTGGCACTGAATCTGTCAGCTAGTATATTGAATCTGTCAGCTAGTATATTGGCAATATCTGTTGGCTCGGTATAGGAGGTACCATTGTGCAGTAGCTCAGAGCAAGACTGGGTATTGCCATGGAGATTTTTTACATAACTATAGAAGGCCTTGCGGTTGTCTTTATTATCTGCTGCAATTCTGTTTTCATAGCTAGCTTTAGAGGATTTGATGAGGGGATCTCAACTTTTTGTTGAGGTTAATAAGGGAGTTTTTCCAGTCTTGGGACTTCACCTTATTCCGCATCAGTTTCCTCCTTCTGTTGTAGAGTCTGTTTATGGCAGGGGACCACCGGATTGGCTTCCTTTTTTGGAGGAGAGTGTCTTTGTTCTATTGGGTATGGCAAAATCCATGCATTTGTATACATGTTCATACAGTGCATTGGTGTATGATTTGGCAGTCATACAATTATTCTCCATTTGCATGGGTGCCGTGAAGTTAGCCACCTCTGTTTTTAGGAGTCCAAAGTTGGCTTTGGAGAAGTTTTTCATGGTGGTTACCTTTGGGGGTGGGGGGGGGGTAGGAGGGACGTGGATTTCCAAGGTGATTAGTTTGTGGTCAGATCTAACCAGGGAAGAGTTGACTATTGGTGTAGTGCAACAGTCACCCATGTTAGTAATGACCAGGTCAAGAATGTTGCTACCTTTAGTGGGGCTAAGAACAAACTGATTCAGGGCACTGGAATTAATGAATTCCAGGAAACATTGGGCAAGTGTATTGGTACATGAGTAGATTTCCCAATTAATGGAGGAGTAGTTGAAGTTGCCAAGTATTAGATTGTTAGATTGGATCCTAATATTCTCCAGTGTGCTTAGGAACATGGTGTGTGAGTCTTGGGACATGGTTGGGGACCTATAGCAGGCTACGACCTGAATTGCTGTCTTACCCAATGTTAGCTGCACCTGAAGTATCTCTGATGCATTATGTTGGGCTACCAGTCTGGAGGTGTGCACATCTTTTATGAATATGAAAGCACCACAGCCTTTGGAGCTTTGGTCCAAGTTCTGGCGCTAAAAGATGTGGAATGAGTTATAGCCTGGTAGTGCAGGCTTGCTTTCTGTTGCCTTGAACCAGGTCTCTGTTACAGCACAAATGTCAATGTTCTCCATTTTAAGAAGTGCTTCAAGCGAGTGCATTTTGAGATTTAGACTTCTAGCATTGAGCAGCATGACCCTCAGATTGCATTTGTTTGTAGCTGTTACAGTGGTAATTTGGTCTGTGGAACACTACCTAGAAAAGGCAGTATAGGGGTGGCAAGAGCTTTGGCCAGTATCCAGACGCCCAGGGGTGACAGATGCAGGCCATCTCTGGCAAAGCATCGAAGTCTGTCAATCATGTCATCCCAGGCACACAGATACTGGATCCCCTTAGAATGACACCAGAAACTTAGCCAATTGTTGAAATCAATCATTTTCTTCTTGTACTGTGGTATCATTCTGGGTGATGGTAGGATGCTGCTCAGGGCTAGGGTCATACCCGCCTGGGCTACATAATCCAAGAGCTCCTCCATGTCTCTTTTCATGTAGTCCAGGGAGGTGCATCTCAGGTCATTCACACCCACATGTACAATGACAGAGTCATATTTGTACCTGTTGTTGAGGGACCTGAGTGCGTGCGTTATGTGGTGGATCCTGGTTGCCTGACAGGCAGCTGACTGTTACTTTCTCCTTATTCAACCTAGTGATGTAAAGAACATCCTAGTGGATAAGTTCCAGACAAACTGTTGTAACTGAATGAAGTGCATTTCATGCCCTGTGTGGGGTCCCTATCAGATGATATAGTTTTCAAAAACTCTAAATTGATATGGTTGAGACCATATGATCAAGTTTCCAAAAACTCAAAAGTTCTGAATGGAGATTGGGATACAGTTCTGAATGCAAAATTTACCCTTTTCCTCACCATAGTGCGATCTCAGAGTTGGTATATTTAATTTGCAGGAGGTGTGGGGGTGCAGGGGGCTTGACCCCCTGAAAATTAAAAAAAAAGTTAGATTTTTATGCTTTTTTTTGGATGTTCAAATTTTCAGAAACTCAGTTGTATGGTCTCGACCATACGAAATTCGAGCTTATGAAAACTCCGATATTCTGATAGGGATCCCCTGTGTGCCTTCAAAAAAACAAGTGAAATTAAAAATTCATTCATAGTTAACATTTTAACATTACATTTGTAGAATTATTGCTGCCTAGTTTATTCACAGCTGAATAATAAAAACACTATCAACAGTCAACAAAATAAGGAAACCAGGGATTGTACCCAAAGAACGTGGTTCATATGATAAAGCTCCTGTTTACTACACTTGATTCCTTTCTTTACACCATAATTTCTCCAGGATGCAGGAAACACATACATAATTCAGATGTGACCATCAATTACTGTCCCTTGTATAGCTGCATACATTTAGATGTCTGCCTATAATAAAATGAAGAAACAAATGCATAAATAATGACAGAAGTGTATTTCAGATCACTGCTGTGAAACCCATACAGTACTTTCCATTGCAGTCCCCTATGCCCTCCCAAAATCTTATCGCAAAAAACAGAAACAAGGACACAAATGTCAGAATCAAGTTTTAAATGTTTCTCTTATACGCTGTATTAGCAAGCATTTTCTGGAGGACACAAAGTTTGACATGTATGACATTATTTAGTGACTGCAGTCCACAACAAAAAATAACTCATACATTTTTTGCTCAGGAATTCTGGACAATGCCAAAGATAATGTGTGTGTGTGTGTGGGGGGGGCAATTCCCCCCAAAAAGGGAAAATATTAAATACTATTTTTATCCATTTATTAGCCTGGTAAACCCACAGAATAAAATGTCCCTTTTCAGGGGTCACCCAGGAGTACTGCCTGAGTGACTTACTCACTGTTGGCAAATGGAGGTGGGAAGATTCAGGCTCCAATTTCTTAATGAACTGCCCCTGTAGTTAAAGGTATAGTGAACTGCCCCTGTAGTTAAAGGTATAGGGTATGATTCTTCCTATACCTATTTGTGCAGTGTGTGACTCTGACCAAGTCCTTACCAAAGAACAGTGCTACATCCTCTTGTATTAAAATCATATATTTCCTGACTGATAATTATGAAACTCTTGGTCATTATTAATGACTGTGAAAATAGCTGTGTAACTGTAATGACTAACATTTACTTACCGGAAGTGCATCTCGTGGGGTCTGTAGAGAATCTTCTTCAGGTAGCATCACACACACGTATATATACACAGACACACACACACACACACACACACACACACACACACACACACACACACACACACACACACACACACACACTCACTCACTCACTCACTCACTCACTCACTCACTCACTCACTCACTCATTCATTCCTGTTTCTCCTGGCAACGTTTTGTGCTGTTCCACTTATATACAAGTTAAGTCAGGTTTTTTAGGACTTCCAAAATGCTGATCTCATTTAGTGCTTTCTCCCACGTCCGTTGCAAAAATCAGCACAACAAGCTGTTCTTGTGGAACAGAGACCCTGCACTTATCAGGTGAACAGGAACAACTTCCTTTCTTGCTGGGATGGGGATCTGGGATTGAGAAAAAAAGACACATTAAAAAAAAAATGTAATAATCCCGGCATTGGAACAGGAACCATGTGCTAGTTAGCTGAGTGGAAAATCATCTACAACTCATGGGGAATCACAGATATAAAAGAGAAAGAGATTTGTTTTTATTTTTTTATACCAGATAGCAGAACAGAAATCCTACAATAGTCAAGTGAGCAAGAAAGACTTCTACTCTTGCATGGACAGGGATCGGGGATTCAAATACTAAAAAGACCTACTTTTTAAATTTAATATTGCAGGAACTGGGGCACCCATGGGAGCACAGTTTCACAGGAAGCATACACCCCTGTGTGTCCCTATCTTGGGCTGCCCATACTGGGTAGGTACATGGTGTGGAGTTATTACAGAGGATGGGTACTTTCATGTGATAATTTTGAACATGTTGTTATAACATCATCTAAGAGGCTGACATAATGGTTAAAGTGTTTACCTTATAGGCATAAGGTATAGGGTTTGATTCTTACATGGAATAATTGGCTAGGCTTAAAATGGCCCACAATGCAGCTATCCTTGGTCTAATCTATCTATGCATTCTTTATTTTTCCATTTATGTGTAACTTTATATTATGAGTTTCTTTAAAAAATACTGTAATGTATTCAGATCTGGCATAAGGTTAATACAAAGAGGAGGAGATACGTTATAGGTTTTAATAAAGTGCCTCTTGTGCATGGTTTACAGTGCATCAGTATATTTTTGCATTTTGATTTGACTGATCACATTGTTTTTATTCCTGGCACTGGCATTTTTATGAGCTGGGGAAAGTAGAAGTATATGGCTAACAATTTGACTATGGGGGTTGCCGTGGTGTTGTAGCAAAAGTAATTTGAAGAGCTAGAGAGAAGCATTCACCAAGCAATAAGCTTGCATGCTGTTGCCAGAGTCATCATGTATGAGCATGTATCAATGGCTGGCATCATGAGAGCTACTCTTGCATAGGCTGCTTCAGGACAATAACAAACAGAGGAAGCAAAAATCACAAATACTCTTAGGCTGACCCCACTGTATAAACTGGCCTGTATAGTTTTCTAGTCTAGAAAAAAACTAGATGCCATCCTACAATCATCCAGCAATCCAGTTGTGACCCCTGGTCTAAGGGGTAAGCCAGACTTTCAGAGGGAAAGGTTCAAGGGGCATTCAGTGTGGCTTGTCGGTCATGAGAGCAGCCTCATGGAGAAAAAAAATATCAGTAGAATGAATAAAACTATATGAAGATTGACATGGTTGAGCTCTCTGAGTAAGTGTCCCAGGCAGGTATGTCCCTAGCTTTCAGCAGCATACTTCCCTCACCTAGAATGATGCCACAGTATAAACAAAAAATGACTGATTTCAATAATTGGCTCAGTTTTTGGTGTCAGTCAAAGCGGATCTAGTTCCTGTCAGCCTTGGAAGTCATGGTCAACAAACCTCGCTGCTTTGCCAGAAAAGGTTTGCACCTGGCACGTCTAGGCTTTTGGCTACTGGCAAAAGGTCTTGCTTCCCCCATAGTGCATTTTTTAGGCAAGGTCTTGAAAACAACATTACCAACATGAAATCTGAACAAAATAGGGGTCATGCTGCTAAATGATAGGAGCTTAATCCAAAAACTGCACTCCCTGGAAGCACTTCTATCACTAGAAGGTGTAGATGTCTGTGCAGTCCCAGAAATCTGGTTCAAGGCCTCAGAAACTACCCTGACCTTGCATGGCTACAATGCCTTCCACATCTTTAGATCACAAAATAAATGTGTGAAAAACCAAAGGAGGCAGTGTTTCAGTCTATATTAGAGATAAATTCACCTCCCATTTTGTTAGACTGGACAACTCCATGGAGTTACTCCATGTCCAGGTTTCAGTGGGTAAGACTCCCATTCAAATCATAGCCAGTTATAGATCCCCTCCATGGCTCATGATGCCTATGAAGCCTATTTGACAAAACTGGAGACAATCCAAATTTTATCAAACACACTGGTTATGGGGGATTTCAGTTATTCCAACATCAACTGGGAAACCTACACTAGCCCTAACTCATTAGCAAAAGTTCCTTGACTTTGTTAATTCAAATGCCCTGTAAAAAATTGTCCATACCCCGCTAAGGGGAACAAACATTCTTGATCTGGTCCTCACCAATATGTCCAGTAGATGCAATGCCACAACTGTCTGACCTTCACTTATTAAAACCGACCACAAATCAGTCAGCTTCAAGCTGGCACTAACACCAGAACTCATAAAGGGTGAAATCACACAAAAAAACTTCACCAAAGAAAACTATACCCTCCTAGGTGAAGGTACAAATGCATTCCAAGTCCCACCCCAAGATGGAAGTGGTAATTCCACCAAAGCATACACTAAAGCCCTCTACAATCACTTGATAAAGTGTATAAATTGGCCATAGCATAAAGAATCAAAGCTAGGACTCCAAGTAAAAATAAGCTGCCAAGGTGGACACCCAGCATCAACAAACTTTACAATAAATGCAAAAAGTTGCTGTCCAAGAAAACAAAGGCAAGGCCCCAGCAATGGAAAAGCACTATCCTCAGCCTCAACAGGCAAATAAGACACAACTTTTCAAATCCTCCAAGGGCTCTGTTGAGAGAAACTTAGTAAGCACAGCCAAAGATAACCATAAGGCCTTTTACAGCTATATAAGTAACTTAAAGGGTAGGACCCAAGCATGTGCAGAACTAGTGGCCAAGGGTATCACACAAAGTGACCCCACAAAGATAGCAAACCTGATAGAAGATAGGTTTGGTGAAAATTTCACTCCTTTATTCCCTCCTAACTTACAACAAACCTTCCCTTAAACTTCCCCCTGCCCTACATATCTGAACAGCAGGTCCTCAAAGCTATGTCCAAGGCAAAAACACAGCCTCTATGGGACCAGATGACACTCCAGGCTGTTTTCTGAACAGGTTAAAACATGAACTAGCATCACCACTAAGTACCCTTTTTAACCATAGCCTAACCACAGGCTTTGCTCCTGCAGAATGCAGAATAGCAATGGTTATTCCCCTCAACAAAGATGGCCTAGCAACAGATCTGGGAAATTACAGACCCATAAGCCTAACCAGTCTCTTATGTAAGGCCATGGAATGTATCATTATGGACCTCATAAATAGTCATAGGTGACCTCCAAACCCTGAATCCCACCCAATTTGGCTTTGTAAAGGATAGAGCTTGCCTGTTAAATCTGGCAGAATTCTTTGAAAATGTGACTAAGAGTATTGACAAGAGCAGATCTGTGCATACAACATACCTCAACCTGGCAAAGACTTTTGACACAATCCCGCATTCAGGCATTATCGATAAACCTAGCAAACTGAATGTAAAGCCCTTCATTGTAAGATAGGTTGCCAAATGGCTCACAAACCGGACACACGCTATTAAAGTGGGTGACTCCACATCAACCAGCAGTCCTGTTACCACTGAGGTGCCACAGGAGTTAGTGCTGGCCCCTCTACTGTTTTGTCTATACTTCCCAGAAGTTCAGGTCAAAACTAAGGAGTTGTGGCTGACCAAGTTTGCAGACAACTGCAAACTAGATGCAATCATTGAATCCCTGAATGATGTCAGTATACTTCAGGAGGGTCTCCTGCAGACCAATGACTGGTGTATTAGTCATGGCCTCAAACTGAATGCAAAGAAATGTGTCATCATTCCATTTGGCACAAACAATGTTCCCTCCAATTATCAAATCAACAACAGTACCCTAAGTACCCATGTAGTGGTAAAGGAGCTGGGATCACATGTTGACTGTGACCTTAACTTCTACCACCATGTGCCTACTAAAGTAATGAACACTTTCTGCATAGCGAACATAACGAGTAAAGACATCACCTTGAGAGCAAATGAAGTTATAACTCCCCCCAACTTGGCATTTATCCTGTCCATAATTGAGTATAACGCCCTATTTGGCATGTACCATACTAAGCACCTACAGCAATTAGAGAGACCTCAGAGGTTCCTAACAAAGATGATCAAGGGGCTCCAGCATGTGCCTTACACAGACCAACTAAAGTTCCTGTACTATACTCCATATCATATAGACTTCTTAGGGGAGACTTATACCTGGCCTACAGAGCAATCCAAGACCCAAACCTAATGAATTTGGTGCATATCCATAAATCAAATGGGATTAGGCTACCCGTTCCAGGGACCTAACTATGGACTGCAACTTAAATAGGACATGCTGGCGGGACAGATTTATTTCTCAGTGACTGTCAAGTCTTTGGAACAGACTGCCAATTCATGTAAAACAGAGCACCTCTGTGACACTGTTCAAGAGGAACCTGGACAAGTTGATGGGGCACTGTAAATTCTTACTGGGGATAGAGCCCACAACTGTCCTGGACATGGGCAGTTATCACTGAATGCAATCTTGGGTATTGACTAGCATTTCTGTTATTACATCGGGAAGAAATGGCTAGGCTTAAAATGACCTCCAGGTTGATAGCCTAGTAATCTCCTATGATCCTATGATCCTATGAAATCTTAACCAACAAGCATCACTCTGGCTTTATGGGGCTTAGATGTGGCATTAATTTCCTACTCAGCACAAGTACATTTCATTGTGCCTATTTCACTGGGGAGTAGTGTTTTAAATCCTTCTAGAAGTTTTAACAGTTGAAACAAAGTTTCCAAATTCAGTATTTTAATTCATGAAGCAAAGTACCGTGAGTGTTCCATGCATCTCTACACTCCCTGCTGCTATATATTATCAACCCCATGGTCTCTTCAAGTTGGAGAAAGAAAATAATTTGACCCTTCTTTTAATTATGTGTGTCTTCAGCCTTTTGTAGTTGAGTGTTTTGACTAGCTATTACAGTGCTATTATAGAATTTTTTTATGCATCTTGAGGGAATGGTTATAGTCCAGACTTGCAACCTCTTCCAGAAAAAAGGTTTACATGAACAAAAGGATGTAATCTGAATATTGGGAACAGCTCAAGACAAATGTGACACTTATTTATTCTATATTTGTTCACCCAGAAGCATGCAGATTTTCCATGGCAGCTGGTCAAAATACTTAAATACAAAGGCTTGAAGTCACATCTAATTAAAGGATGGATAGATGCATTTCCTGTCTCTCATTGAGCTGATAATATATAGGTGCAGTCTGGTGGTGCAAGAGACACAGTGTACTTTGCCTCACAAATTAAAATACTGAATTTTGCAGCTTTTTTCCTGCACTTTTAACACTCCCAGAAACATCTACATTGCTATTTTCCACAGATAATAGACTGCATGGAAAAAAATATTTTTCTTTGTATGGAGTGGGTTTCAAAACAATCAAGAAAGGCAAGACTGTGGGTGATCAAGGGAGAGATAGGAGGCATAGAAATGATGTGGTTCTTAATGCTTAATTAAGTATCTTGCTTGAAATTTGCAGTGTGAAGTTAAGATTAATGATCTAGAAATTCAGGACTGTGTTTTACACTACTACACAACACACTACAGATTCATTAACACCTTGAGATGAGCATAGATTTTTATTGTATGACTCAAATCTGGTTGAATCACCAAGCAGCAGACAGATGAAAAGGCTAACACCTCCCCTAACATGCACTGCATTTGAGGGTGTTATAAACCCTTGGCAGTTTTGTGGGGTAATTTTCACACATTGGGTGTTTAATGGAGATGAAATACCTTCTAGAAATTTACCTGAAAATGTTTTGGCTTTATTAACAGACATATCCCAGGATTCATGAAGCTTGGCGCAAGGACGGCGTTAGGCTTACGCTGACCGTGTGGCATAGAGATGGTGCAGTACTGCCATATTCATATTAATGAAGGCATGCTGCCACCACATCCACGTGCATAGGAAATGTGCGTGAGTGCATGGGGCATGTCGAAGCGCCGCACGGAGGTGTGGTTATGTCGGCTGTTTACGTGCAACCTAAAATGCTGAATATTACAGCCTTCCTCCAATAGTAATCACACCTGTCAGTGTCCGTGGATACTGAAACGTATGCAAAGCATGCAAGACAGTTTTGCGAACACAAAAATAAGAAGCAAACACAAATACACGTAGCTGAATATTGTCCATATCCCTCGAACAAATGACATTTAAAACCCTGTGCCTGTATTCTATTGTAGTGTTGATAGTTATACCAAGTGGAAACAAAACGATTGTGTTAACGCGCCACCAATAGTTAAGTCAAACCCAATGGTCAGGGTTACCACCTGTCCCACATTGTGAGGGACAGTTCCCCTCTGGGCAGGTGTGTCCATACCAAAACCATTATAAATGTAAAATATCCAGCGATCGTAGGACATAATTATGTCCCACATCTTATGTAATAGTCACATACAATAGTTATTTCCGTATGTAACATACCTACATGTTACAAGAAATAGAATAAGCAAGTAAACAAAACAGAAGAAGCAGCTAAACTGCTACAACAATAAGCTTACATTTAGGCATAAAACAAAAGTACTAGCCGTTGTACTGACCGTGGGTATGTGTTGGCCTGTAAAATCTGATGTGTGTCCTGAATATATCCCATCCTGGCCATATGAAAAGGTGACAACCCTACCAATGGTCAGAGCATTCACCCAAAATCTGCACATTTGTGGTCCAAGGCGTCCTTATCAGGATGGGCCAAAGATGAATGGGTATTACCCAGGTCTACCTACCATGTCATGAAAGATAAGTATTTGCATGTACCTATGTACGTGATGTACAGCATGTGGAAGGTGAAAAATGCTAGGGTAGTCCTCACAACCATACAGGTACCAGAGATATGTAGTGTATGCAATGTGTTCCCTTGACCGTACCATGGGCCAACAACCAGAGAAGGGATGGATGGAGTGTGTGGAATATGGGTGTGGGGGGATGGGTAATGTAATAATTTGCAAAGGGGAGACTGTGTTTGATGCACAATAGGTGAACTGAAGGTGTATGAGGGAGCAGTGAGTGAATCAGAAAGAAACACAAAGAACAAACATACACATCTGCAATACAACCTGACAGGCCATACTGTAGAACACAATCCCACAAACATATGAATATTAAAATGTGTGATACACATGTACAGAAACGTCACTGGCACACATCCACATAATGGTCTGGACTGAACTGAGCCATCCAACTACAACACACCTGGATGCATAATTGAATACCCATCATCCCCTCTACAGCACACAACCCCCCCCCATTCCTGAACGTCCACCAAATCTAGCCATACTTGGGCTGCTAGCTTGGCGCAGCCATATCTGCACATAGTGACCATTA
>NC_056729.1:1689627360-1689724860 GCF_019279795.1 Protopterus annectens
TTCGTACATGAACATATTGCGACATCTGTCCACTGTATAACGTGTTAAATACCGATTACAAGATAACCGGAGTGAAGTGTCGGTGTCATAATGACTAAGGCAATAGTATGCTGGTGAAGCATATATAAAACCCAATACGCATGTGTAAGTGCGCATGGCCGAGAAATGTATTGGTCAACGGACACACAGATGTATATATCTCTCTCTCTCTCTCTCTCTATATATATATATATATATATATATATATATATATATATACACATATATATATACACAAAAATATATATATATATATATATATATATATATATATATATATATATATATATATATATATATATATACATATGTTACTGTAGATATACACATGTATATATCTAGGTTATGTTATAGCAAGTACGGGTAAAATATGTTCAGACTGGGCATATGTTAGTGGGAGGACCAATAAACAAATGTCTACCTCCCACACACCCCCAGCTAGGCTGGTGAGACATACAGACACGTAATAAAGGTAAATACACCGCTGCTTTCCAGACCACCGGCAGGAAACTACCAGTGGGAGAGATCTGAAAGGTTTACACTTTAAACATGGATCACGGGGCCCCTTGTGGGACACCAAAAATTTCCCTTATAGGCAACGCCATGATGATTGATGTGACCAGGATGTAGCCGTACATGGAACAGTAGGTTGAGCAAGTCTGATTAACACATGGGTTAACAAAACGTACGACATGAGTCCCAACACGTGGAGAGTAGGCAGTGTGTAGGGGTGTGTTCATACCCCAGCTGTGCTCACAGTAAGGATGAGTGCTGTAGAGGGGTGTCAGGTAGGGGAATCATGGGTATGCAATAATGGGCCTAAATGTGCAGGTGTTGGTTGGCAGACGTAGTAGGCCCGCCCCGTGGAAGTAATTAATATTCGTATGTGGGTATAGCAGACGCCCATACCTCCCAAACCATAACAGCACATCTACTGGATAGTCTGTAAACCATTGGGAGAACACATAGGGACTATATCAGTTAACTGTACCCGATTATCATGGATGTCCGTGATTACGAATCAGAATCTAACACAGTCCTAACTAAACCCTTACAGAACTAGTGATATTAGGTGGACAGGTGGCAGAATACACGTAATGACTAATGACAACATGTAGGAGTCATAAACAGCATGTACCTCGACAAATGTGAATGAATACATATGCCCTGGGACTGTCAATGTGTCAGTTTAATAGTACCAATCATCTAAATGTGTCCATGAGGGTGTTATGCTGTGTCCCTGATACAGTGTTCATTCTGCCCCATTCGTATGTGAGGTCTGCTAGTGACGGAAAGTGCATATTCCGCAGACTACCTTAGGTAGATGATAGCATAATAGGTTGGGGTTACCACCTGTTCACCTTTACGAGGGACACTCCCCTTTGGGCAGTTGTGTCCTGCAAAATGAATGTTATTATGGCACATGGCCTGTGATTTAGGGCAAAGAATCCATATATTGTCTGTAGTGGTTGCATAAAACGATTATGTTGTATCTGAAATACCTAGATGTTATAGGAAACAGTATTAGCAGCTATAATGCTACAAAAACAACCTTTATTTATGCAAACCGGTGAAGTAGTCTATTTTCTACTGGCTGTGGGTATGTTTTGCCTTGCCAAATCTGACATCTCTAAATATAGGTCCTATAGGGCTGCCATCTTTCCAAATGGCCAAAGTGGGACCTGCTCCATAGAAATGTCAGACGTACCAGGTCAGAACATACCTACAGCTGTGCATAGTACAGAACTATACGTATTAGCACAAATAAAAGCTTAGTCTAGTAGCAGTCCAGTTGCTTATGCTACTTCACATAACATATAGAAGTGTCATATATACAATAACTGTTATATGCAACTATTACAGAAATATAGAAAATAATATTATCCTGTAATCAGGACATTTGCTATATCTTGATTATTTTCGCATGACACATAGGCCTAAGGAGGGACTGTCCCACACAAAGTGGGACAGGTGTTAATCCTAAAGTCTCACCTCGGCCAATTTAAAAGGTGGCAAACCTACAATAGGTATGCGGTAGCAAGACCTGGAAGACGGATGTGGGTCCCAAAACACATTTACTATTCTGCATTGCAGAGTATCAGTTCCATGTATCAGCCAGATGGGAGCAGATTGTATGAGGAACACGCATATAATATGATTAACAATTAATCATTAACTCACTGGACAGGCCACCAATTCTGTACAGTCGAACGCCATGCCGTCGCCTAATGGTCAGCCATACCCGACTCTGTAGTCATGTAGTCCGATGTAATAGGCATCACAAGGGATCACGCCCACCCAGTGTGAGTGACACATGCAAGCACCTATGTCGGTGCATGTGCAAGTAAGGGAGAGAGTGGGTGTAAGCGTGTTTGGCTACCAGTATGCGAGTATTGCACTGGTAAAGAAATGTGGAGTCTAACCAAGTGTAAGAAGCTGTAACCAGAGGTCAGCAGTGCTTAACACCGTGCAAACCCACACACAACTGCTCCCAACTGCTTCAATGTGCCTTACTCACTCCGTATCTAATGGGCTTGTTCTGGCCACAAACAAATAACCATCCTTTGCAAGTGTTGGTAGCAACACCCTGCGCACACACAGCTAATGTGAATTACCAATACACCATGGCAAATATACAGACAATAGACAGTACCACACACATACCATACAGCACAGTCATCCAACAGTATAGCAATGTACCGGCAGATATGTCCAGACCACTGGTGTTTGCAGACCTGGCCGTCTTGTGTTTACATATGTGAGCATGCCCAGTATGACCATTCCGCATGCTGTTGACAGACATTGCCGTCATACCTTCATGTGTTTGAGCATGCCCAGTATGGCCAACTGTATCACATGTGTTACATGTCCAGGTAGTCAGTACTGTGGTGCCAACCTCTGCATTGTACACTGACAGGTGGCATGCTGTGTCTGCAGGGTACCCATCGGTCATGTGGCATTGACAGTTGCTACATTTCTGCACAGCGTGGGGGGACATCCGACTGTATCCACATTCCTACACAGCACCGGAGGGGCGCACCTGACTATTACATGTGTACATTGGAAGGGGGGCACAAATGACACTTGTACACTTTTGCTACTACTGTACTGGTATGTCAGGTAATCCATTTCAGTGTGTAGACCTACCTATTGTGTTGGCTATAGGCATACCAGTATACTCCAGATCTTAGCTTTAATTTCCAACATATTAGTTTCAGACGTCCTAGCCTTCACAACCTACATCCTACTGCCTGGCCTGCTGTAGTCTGTCTGCGTGGGTCTGTGAGGGGGGGTCATCCATTGGCCATATTCAGAGGCCATAGTACAGCATTTGTCTGTGTTGGTCTACACCTGTCCAGCTGGTTGAGACTTGTGTGGGCTGTATGGACACACATGATGCTCAGCCCATTACCTGCAGTGGCATATGACACCCTGTGTACTACTGGCTACTATGGTGACCCCGGTATGTGCTACAGATGTCATGGTGCCACTATGGACGTGTACTGTCCTCTACCTTAACATTCGGCCACCAAATTCCCTTGCATGCTCACATCCATACCATAGCTACAGGTAACAACACATTCTAATACAACTGCCAATTGGTAGGTTGATTGACTTACCTTGAGGGTGTGCCAGACCTGAGGATGGTGCTGGAGGGCTGGCTATGTCAGATGCACACAATGCACTTCCTATACATGGCTGAGCACTGGTAGTGTCATGTTTGGCATCCCTTTTACTGTCTGTGTGAGTCAGAGCGGGTGACATACCCTGGGTACCTACTGTGTCAGTGCATATGATATGCGTTGCCTCTTTGCCAAGGCCAGGTCATACTAGGCATGCCTCCTTCCGCCTACTGGGTCCGGCTCAGGTTGTTCCTCCTTCGAGTCACTCTGTGCCTGTATAGGCCTTGGCATTGGTGGGGGGCTGTGTGGCCCTGCCCCATGCTATTCCTGCTGCAGCTGTTTCCACAGGATCATATTGTGTAGCATGGTACATACCATAACAATTTGGGTGCAGGTAGCTGGGGAATACTGCAAGGCTCCACCGGATGTGTCCAGACACCGGAACTATGACCTGAGCATCCCAAACACATGCTATATTATTTGTCTTGCCTGTGCATGTGCCTCATTATGGCGTAGTTGTTCAGGTGTGTGTGCATTTCTGATGGGTGTCATCAGCCACGGCTCCAGTGGGTACCCAGCATCCCCCAATAGGTGACCATAGGGGATGTCCATACTGGCAAAGCTGTGGTACAGCTGTGTCAGATGCCATATATCGGAATTGTCATAGCTTCCAGGGCTGCCAGCACACACATTCAGTATAATGCCCTGGGCATCGCATATGACCTGGCAGTTGATGGAGGGGATGCCCCTGTGGTTAATTTAGGCCCTACCCTGTTCACCAGGTGCTGCTTTGATGCATACGTGTGTGCAGGCTATTGCACCCACTACCCCAGGGTAGTCTGCCATTTGGTGGAAGAGACACATATTGCTGGTAAACACCTTATGTGTGTTGAGGAAATGTATGTATTCACTGGCATGTGGTGACATGGCATCCATGAACTGGTGGAATACTCTGGCTGCAGATGCCTGTGAGATCCCCACGATATCCCCAGTTGTGCTTTGGGAGGTACCTGTGGCTAGTATACCTAGGTCTACACATACCTTGGTATCCACTGGGATGGGTTCCCCTCGGCTTGTTTGATGTGTCAGGTATGGCCGCCAAAGCTCAACAATCTGCTGTAGGATAGCACTCCACTATCTCCTATGTAGCCCCTGGTAGGTTACCCTGGGTCTGTACAGTCTTCTCTATCTCCACACTGAGGGTTGTTTGGCAGCATTCACATCCTCACCACCCTCAGCCTCCTGCACATGTTGGTCTATGTTGCCTGCTGCAGCCCTTCTCATTTCGTTGGATTGTTTTGTACAATTTCCCCACATGTATACACCGGTGGTGTAGAGTGTGGAAAAACCCGAGGGTATGGTGCTTGCTCACTTTATCGTAGTGTTCTGGGCCGGGCTGGGCCTGTAATCTGCTGATTGTGATAATTATCACCTGTTTGCCCAGCTTGTTCACCTTGACTACTCTCCTACTGCTGTTGTCCCTCCCAATTGCACTAGGCAGGTATAGACACACCCCTAACTTAGGCGTGCTAAGCCAGGAGCAATCCCGAGACACAGGGCTCCAATGTACGTACAGTATGATGAACACCCCCCCATGCTTACACCTATATTCGAGTCCTGCACCCGGCTATCTATACACATACACTCTTGGGATCTGCATCACACCCTGGGGATAAACGGGATTCACTATTTACCACCTCGTTTGCATAGTATTGTCTTCTAATACATAGTTACATGACCCATACTGAGCCTCCCCAAAAATAGCCACTGCTTACTGTCGTGCAGATCCGCACACAACTGGTTAAAAGTGCCTTACTATCACCGTATTCAATGTCCCTTGTTCTTCCCAGCAACAAAACAACCGGTCTCTGCACGGCTCAAACCCGGGACCTTGCACACCACAGACAATGTGCTTTACCACAAAGCCATGGCAGATATAAATACATCTGAGGTTATCACATACAGATCATCCAACACAGGCATTCAATAGTATAGGACATGTATTCCATCATGTAGATTTATGTGTGCTAATGTCCACACACACACACACACACACACATGTATATACATATATATATATATATATATATATATATATATATATATATATATATATACACACACACATATACATATACATATACACACACATACGTAGATATAGAATATATATCTCAACAGCAGACCACGTGACACCAAAGCATTAGACAAGAATGAAAAGGAAACCACATGCACCTCCTGCATTATGTACTGGTGTTATTATCAAGTAAAGTGTGTTTCTGTGCATCACACAGGTTCAGACTGTATTAAGGGTAAGATTAGGGCTGCTGACATTACTCATCAGACCTATTGCCGAATGTATGTGTGTGTCTTGCCAACCCAGTTTCTTGTCTGATTGTGACATTTATGGCCACTATATAGGAAAACAACAAAACACGCTCCTTAACACATCCTGGAGCTAACCACTCACAGACACCAACACATATTATATGACTGCCAAACACACATACCTGTCATGCTTTGGAATAGAACACCTACCTGTCTATGTTATCACACTACAGCATTACGCAGTTACATAACGTGCTACCGAGATTACTGCGACACAACACTCCCAGAGGTGTACTTCTAGGTGGGTGACATCATCAGCAATGGAAAATTCGGCGATTGGGATTGTATGGAGTGTGAGCAGTCTAAAAGCATTATTCTATCCCAGGCAGACAGAGACACACACACAATCACTTGACATGGCTGGGATTAGAACACAGACTTAACTACCTTATCATACTACAGCATTACGCAGTTACAGAACACGCTACCGATATTACTGGGACACAACAGTCCCAGAGGTGTACTTCTAGGTGGGTGACACCATCAGCAATGGAAAAGTAGGCGATAGGGATTGTATGGAGTGTGAGCAGTCTAAAAGCATTAGTCTGTCCCCAGGTAGACGGAGACACACACACACAGTTGGCATGGCTGGGATTAGAACACAGACCTATCTACCTTATCACACTACAGCATTACCCAGTTACAGAACGTGCTACCAAGATTACTGGGATGCAACACTCCCAGAGGTGTACTTCTAAGTGGGTGACATCATCAGCAATGGAAAAGTCGGCGATAGGGATTCTATGGAGTGTGAGCAGTCTAAAACCATTATTCTGTCCCCAGGCAGATGGAGACACACACACACACACACACACACACACACACACACACACACACACACAGTTGGCATGGCTGGGATTAAAACACAGACTTAACTACCTTATCATACTACAGCATTACGCAGTTACAGAACGTGCTACCAAGATTACTGGGACACAGCACTCCCAGAGGTGTACTTATAGGTGGGTGACATCATCAGCATTGGCAAAGACAGTGATAGGGATTGTATGGAGTGCGAGCAGTCTAAAAGCATATTTCTGTCCCCAGGCAGACAGAGACAAACACACGCCAGTGATGGAATCAGGACAACTGCCTATCTATGGACCACTATTACAATACTACATAGATACAAGCTGCGCCACAGACACTACACCTTTCAAGACTGTCAATATGACCTTCTAGGAATGCGGACATCGACATGGATGCTGGCAGTTACGATGTACATACCTGTGACCCTGTGTGTTCAATGTAGGAATCCATCCTGAAGTGGGGTATGGCCATCTGTTGACTGGATGACTACTATCACTATAAAGGGTTACAATGGCCATGCCCATACACAGAGGCACATAACCGACACAAGGTGTCACTGGGCATGCTCACACACTTAGTAGCACATGGCCATTTGGAATGCACTATTTGTACATCTACACAATGTTATACTGGGCATGTTCACACACTTAGTAGCACAGGGCTGTTTTGTATGCACTCTGATTCTAAACACGGAAGGGCACAGTGACCATGCTATTACAGTTAGATGTGAACAACACATTGTAATGGACTCTGGTGTCGATAGTTGTCATTGTTAGCAAGAATGCTGCACTACATATATCTGACACCAGTCTTCTACACAACGTCTGCTGCTGTCCGTCACCTTAGATGTACCAATGTAAACCTGGCACACTACTACCACCCATGGTGATGTCCTGCCAGAAGTGGCTACTTCGCCCATATAGTGCCATTCATAGACGAATGTCCTGAGACCAGCTTAACACCTTGACACCTAGAGGACAACTGCATTGTATGTGTATGCTAAACAGTGCTAGATGTGTAGCGTTCGTAATCACAGCTGCCCAATGTAGATCCAACAATGGGGAATACTGACATCTGTGCAGTGAGGAACACCTGGCTGAAGGCTCAGTTGTGCAAAATAGCACTACTACCATATACCTTGGATACAGACATGTGGGCCATAACACCGGTATGGACCGCTCCAGGTGGTGGTGTCCCCACGTACATGAAGGCCACTCACATGTACTGACCAGTACACCCTCAAAAGGCATCACAGATGTGTCAGGTGCAGATCACAGTGTCAAAAGCCACATTCTAGGATGTAGCCTTCAGACATCACCATGTCCTTGGACCAGCAACACACATCCATACATGTGGTAGAACATATATTAGTACAACACCATGTGACCCATGACCAGTGGACTGTACCTAGTTCTACATCAATTGTGCAGACTACCCATGTACTGACACAGTTGCATCATGTGTTATGCAATGCAATGATACCACAGTTCATAACCAGGTCGGCTGTACACATAACAGGGGTCCTGGGCCATATACAGCAGTAACAGATGACTGTTGCTGTACACCAGTAAACACCCTCATATTTGGATTTGACATACATGTACCTGTCACGGATATGTACATGCCCCACACACACACACACACACACACACACACACACACACACACACACAACACATATGTACATAACATAGCTGTTGCTGTCCTTCGTGCAGACAGGTGGCTGCAGCAATTACAAACATGCACATGGAAGGTAGGTCCATGGCTGTTGAATGCTAACAGTGCATACGATGTGATATCAATGTTGACTGAGTTAACATTCCCTCTGTACTGGTTACCCATGACAACTATCATATCATACAACAGTCCATGTGTCATGTATGTCATCACACATGTCCACCAATTGCAATGCCAACAAACACAGGTAAATGACAGGAATGTAGGACCTACACATGTGTACATGTAGTGGTGTGCATTCAGCTGCCATGCGTGTGCAGTAGCTGATGTTTGCAGGTGACGTGTGTCTTACTACAACATGCAGTTGCAATGCAGCCCCATCATTGCCAACTGTATATGGTGATATACTGATAGTATGGTAAGATGTAAATCAGGTATGGACGGATGTGTGGGCATAACTAAGTGGTGGGCCATCTTTGCAGATGGATGTTTGCTGAAGACAGCTCACAGGTGTGTCACAAGGCATCCTACAATAACATGTGCAAACACTAAGCTATGTTTCTGTTAATTGAAGGGGAACACATACAACCTAAACATGAGTCAGGGTGTCACTGACTGTAAATCACTTGACACCTGCAACACTTATTTATTTATTTATATTTGTTGACCGGGAGTGTCCGACTGGATATAGGTCCATTTTCAGCGGAGACCCGGGGAGAAAAGCTCCACAGTTAAAATAAACAGACAGTAGTTACATTGGATTACATAGCGATTAACAATTTACATAGCAATTACTTACAACATATTTACAGATGAAGAACATAGTACATCAGTAGACAACTAGAATCTTTATCTGTGAAGTACATAACAGACATTAACAAATGTTACAATAAGAAGTTCCTGCTGTATAATAAGTACTAGCCTTATGAGCATCTGAGCTTGCTATAATCAAGGTAGTTAGTGGAGTGGAAAGAAAGGTAGTGGTTGGATGGGGTGAGTGATATTAGAGTGGGAGTTACAAGACATAAGACTTAAGACCTCCCGTGTGCATATATCAGCACAATTGCCAAAGGTAGCTTCGGTGCACATTATAATGCAGCCAATACTGCTGCATGTCTGTCATACATATCATAAGATAGCAGGTGTTTGATTCACAGTACTGCCATGTGTGTTTGCTTGTATGTCCATATATGCCACGTATGGTGGGGAATACATCCCAATTGTTACTCACACTCCTGTACACTGTTGTAGAGATTTGTACATATTTCAGTGTAGAAAGCAAGACATAGGCAGGGGTGGGGTGTGTATCACACACATGTGAGCTATCTGTATGCGCATGACATAGGTGCAATCAATTGTGGACTCCACAGTGTGTGTGTGTGTGTGTATGTATGTATGGCTGTCTGGTCCATGGAGAGAGGATGTATGTTACCATAATGAACAGATAGGACCCCTGACCCCTCCAGGTGATGCAATCTAATACATTGTTGATGCCGTTAATCTTAGGCATTACTGACTACCTGTACATGTGTATTCTCTGTGTTGCGTCATGTGGCTGCACAGTACTGTAATGGTGATTACTACATAGGCAGGGGTCCTCACCTCAACACTATCAAGTGTGTCTGTGTGTGTGTGTCTTACAGTGTCGTTGACCCCGTGAGTGTGGGCGTGTTACTGTGTGTCTGAATACATGTGTGCGAATACCTGTGTATGTGTGTGTGTGTGTGTGTGTGTGTGTGTGTGTGTGTGTGTGTGTGTGTGTGTGTGTGTGTAGTTGTGTGTTCTCATCCTGTAATGTGAATGTGTGGTACTGCTACACAGTGAGGCCTCAAGCTATCAACTGGCCTCTACCCTTGTCATCAGCTAGACCTCTATGTAAACTCCCCACCCCATGTAACTGTACCTGTGATGTCACCCGGTATGGATGTTATGTCTCTAGCCACTGTAGCTTAGTACACAGCTCGCATGCTCCTGGATCAGTAGATGTGTAGACATCTTTGGAATGTCAGCCTTTCTAACAGTGAGGATGAAACTACAAATAGCTTGCTAATATTGCCATACATACCTGTGAGTAGTCCACATTTACACATGGAAAACTGCAAACACTGGCACTCAATGGCACATGCAATTAGACCTGAAGGAGGGAAGCAGGACATCACTACCAACATGCTGTTACTGTTGTTACCAAGACACATAATGTGAACAGAAAACAATGCATTCTAAACCTGTACTACATGGTATGTCTGCTGCGTGTCAACAGTACACAACAATTGTAACCTACACTTATCTTCCTATTCTGTTCATCCTGTGCATCAGACCATATGAGCATGTCCCTGCACCAATGGTGTGGATGACAGGGATGCGGCACAGGCATCATCATATGCACAGGGTGATAATGTTTGCCAGGGGCCTAGGCTTCACCAGTGGATGACATCATGTGTGTGGGTTAGGGCCTGTGATCTAATTGGCCATGTGTGGTTGTTATGCACGTGAGTGTTGTCGTGCCCTACAGATGTTTCTGGTGTGTGTGTATGTGTGCACACAGTTTTGCCATGTGTCTGGCCTACACAGAGATATTATTGACAGCTCCAGACTGTACAGACCAGGTTTTACAGCTCACAGTGTCCAGCCACGGCCACGTGACCTGTGCCTGCCAGGGGTTGCACGGGCACTACCAGGCAGAGGTGCAGATTGGGTACTGTCCAATGACACATGTCCACAGGAACCATGTCCCCATTGGGACCGTCCATGGCCATGTGCACGTAGCCTGCTGTGTCCTGGTGTGGACAGCACAGTACCAGCTGTAATGCTGCTGCTACCACCACTATGGGAGCAGGCATGTGAGGTAGCTCATTCATGTAGACCTGCACCAGGTGACATAGCTGGCCTACATCCATGTGCCCTATGCCTCACTCCGACCAGATGTTCCAGCACAGACATCTCACGCCGTGGATTATCATGCCACAGTCAAGGATTCCAACCATGTCACCCAATCATCTGTCCAAAACCTCAGCAATCTGCTGTTGAGCATTTGACAATGCCTGGATGTTGTCATTTAAAGAAGGGATAGCAGCCCTCTGAAGCCCCTGCCTTCTCTGTTCTGCCATTCAGCACGTGCCTGTGTCACCATTACAGCCTCAAACATGCATCTGGTGACACCAGCTGCTGCGCTCAGTCCTGCAGGGGCATGTCAGCCAGAGGTCCATCTATGAGCAGCACTGGCCACATGCCTGTGTGGTCCATCTGCAGTCATTTGCCTGACACCATGGTGTGAATACACAACTTCTGTAGCCACCACACCTTCCTGTTCCAAGCTACCACATGCCAACTGTCCTTCCTGTATGGCCACTGGTGATGGGGTATGTGTTGGCATGAGATTGTGTGCGGGGATGAGGGGGATATAGGTGGAATAGCAACCAATGGCAAAGATTCACCCCCTGACAACCCTGTCTGTGCCTCAAGCATATGTTCAGCATCACTGCTAGAGTCTGTGGGGACACTAACATCAGATGGACAGCAGGAGGGTAACGCACCTGCATCATCTGTGAGAGCAAACAATGTCTCTACATTACAATATGGACACACACACACACACACACACACACACACACACACACACACACACACACACACACACACACACACACACACACACACACACACACACACACACACACACACACAGACACACACACACACACACAGACACACACCATGCATGTGATTTGACAGAAGGCATGCAACATGCATGTGATACAGCAGATGGTATGCAGCTCAGACAATAATAGTGGTAGTTATCATACATCCCTGGGTTGCACATAACAGCATGCATGTGTCATAGCAGAAGCCATGCATTTCACACAATCATGGTAGTAAGCATGCATCCCTGAGTTACACCATGTGGACCAGCACAGGTTAACAGTACACATGGCTGATGTGTGGCATATGACTTTGACATTAACATGTAGTATGACATGTAATCTGCAGATGTGTGCATTGACATGCATACATGTTTAACACAATGGTGTCCTGTCACATATACAGTGGGGTAATGGTCTCACATTGCAGTGTTGTCTGTCTGCCCTACAGATAAAATGCACATTTAGCAGATCTGCATGACCATTGCAGGGTATTATGTGGCGTCTATATTGCTATACAGTGTGAAGTACAGACACAGTGCCATTGCATGGAATCATGAGGCGTCTCTATTGCTATACAGTGTGAATTACAGACACAGTACATAGCCATGACTGTGTGCATACACAATACATATATACTGTGGATTGTGACCCACATCACTGAGGTGTATACACACTAAACCATGATGTGGAATGTGTGACACAGGTCACTGAAGGCCATGCAGATGACACCCCTGCACATCTGCAAACATATTTTAGCTGCCTGGCAACCATAACCACACATGGCAGACTTGTCAATACACACCATGTCCCACATGACAGTTGTGTACCACACACATGAGGTGCACGGCTGACAGTGATGTCCAACAGCAGCAAGGGAAATGTACTGTATCTGTGGTCTGATGTGGTTGTCTGTGTATGTATATGGATGCTGTACAGATGACTACTGTCATGCTGTGACACAGTCATGATGTTCAACACATCTTATGTGGTCGAATGATGTTACACCTCCACAAGCTGTGCACAGACCTGTAGGATGTCCAGTGTTCCACATCTGCAATATAACCATTCAACAAAGGATATAGTTGGACCATGTGTAGCCAATGTACAACAGGGGGTACACACAAACACATCACATCTACTGTGTGTTGCTACATGTCTCTGGCCATCCTCCATGGCCATGTGTGAACATGTGTTGGCCAAATGGTTATGATGGCCATCTATCTCACATGTCTGTGTTGTCCCATATGACATACACCCATAGATGTCATATACTCCTCTGTCCACAGGGTTATGCAGACAAAGGGTTGTATGTTTGGTATGTGGGGTATGTTTTATGGGATAGTGAGACAATGTTGCAGCCGGCCCACTACATGTCATGGACATGTCAGATGGCACATCACAATGTGTGCACTCATAGCAGGGGCATAATCCACAATGGTAAATCCTGTGGGCTGCCCATACTCCAGCTCACTGTGTAGTACTGTTTGTGTACCCCACATGTGTAACTCTGACGTGTAGTGCATGTTCCTACATTAAACAACAGCCCCACCATTGTATGCACAGCTGTCCACACATCCAGCAATGAGTTTTTGAGGTTTCATGTTGGTGTTTCACTTAGTTTGTAAGTATTGCACATGGGTAGCCATTGTGATGGATTGCAGATGCAACCTGTATATTGTGAATGGACCATACATCATGTGTACATGTGTTAACTGGCCACATGGCGAATAGATCTGTGCATTAACATGCCTGATACTTATAACTGTCTCACCTGCAATGGCCTGCTGTCTTAGCGGAATGCCAGAGGTACCTATATAGGGGTGACACTGCAGTATGATCATTATCCACGCCTGTATGACAGCTACAGGGTGCAATGTGCATGTTAACACATTCGCCAGTACAATAGGATATACTGTGGGGTATGCACATGTGTGCATACACAGAGTAGCTTACTATAGTATGCGGCATGTGTGTATACATGCCTTGCATATGATGTTACATTACATATTGTACAGTGACACATGCAACTATATGGGATATAATAGTATATGTGCAGTAGTGACTTACCAGGCAACTCCATGCTCGGTGGTTGAGAGACACCCACCTCCACGATGTCAGCTAATGCTTGTGGTTGCTGTTCTGATGGTGTCCCCAGGTTGGCCAGTAGCTCCTTGGTACGTGTGAGTGGGGGCTGGGTTGGTGGCCCTCCACCTGTTGCACCTTATTCCCTGGCGATTGCATTTGCACACTGTTTCGCATGTCTGATCAGGTCCATGCAGTGTCTGCGCACCTGCTGGTATGTGCGGTTATGGCCACCCACATCATTAACCCTCCTGCGAAGTTCCTGCCACAGGTCATCCCGCTGCTGTGCATCCTGTGGCACATGGCTAAACAGGACATCATAGTTGTCTTGGAGGTAAGGTATAAGGGCCCCATCCTCCAAGCGGGTATAGGCTGGGAGCCTTGCTCGCTGCATATCTGGAAGACATAATGATGGAGACAGGTCACAGTATCTCAAAGATGCACAGAGATACAGCTGCACATACATGTGTATCACATTTATTACATATAAATAGTTATATTTGCAAATCTTCATGACACTGACACCACTGAAATGTTTGTGTCACACACATGTGACACCCAATGGGGATTGGATATTATCACCATATATGTGTGTCACCTGTTTACATTGCTCATACTCCATGTGGATGCTGTCTTGATGTGGGCATGTCTGTTTGCCTGTACTGGTGTTCTTACCTATCAGCACATGCCTGGATGTGTCCACATTAATGCTGTCAACCTTGATGCTGTGTATATGTCACATATAAACACATACACTGCCTTAACGGACATGACCTGTGACAATGCAGACATGCACATGGAAGCCTTTACATGCATGTGTTTTGCCATATACATCTACACGGCACTGTACAGCAGTTCAGCATCCTGCCACATATCGCCTGTGTTGCACATGTGATACGCATGTGACACTGGCTAGCCTGATGGTATTTGCAGTTATGGTTATCAACTATAGCATGTACGGCCAAGGCCATTTAGTAGTCTGTATGCCCTGGGCCATGTATGAGCCTAGGATGTAAGGTTACCTAGCTGTAGCTGACAGCCGTGTTTCCGGCGCCCGGTGAAGCAGTGCCACATAACTGATCCACACTGTTAATGATACATCTACCATGCGGTCATCACACCATGTCTGACAGAGGTGAAATGTGCAGCTTTGCTGGACAGGGATGCATAGTATGGCAGGAGTATGTAACGTGTATGGCACAAGGATCTGCCCAGCGTATGGCGATCATTGTACTAGGAATGTGGATGTCCATGACATATGTATTTCAGATCAGGATATGTACATGTAGCATGTCCAATATCACAGTGTTGGACATGTCTTTATGCAGGGTAGGCATCATGCTACATAGTGGAGATGCGGATTGTGAAGGCTGGTTTTGGCCATCCAAACATGGCCAATACCCCTTAAAGGTGATATGTGATCCGATATTGGTCACTTGCATGATGAGTATGGTTGTACAATGATCTCCATGTTCATGGATGGAACCCTGTCATGACTAGGGTTGCCTCTTATGACTACCTAATAGGCTTGGTGACGTCACTAGCTCAGGGAGGTAAACTGCACAGCAGCATCCCTTACACACAGTGCCCATTATGTTGACCACTGCCTAGGTGGTAGTTCATGGGTACAGGGTTATTAACCTAACAGTGACAATGCAATATGACACACACCTCACCCACAAAGCTCCTTCTGTATGTTGTCCACAACACTGAGTCAGTTATTGATCCTAGGTCATAGCCATTCACATACTTACATAGGCAGATGTCTGCCATTTGTCTGTGTGGTATGGGCTACATTGAGGGGGAGTACAACAAATTAACCCTGTTTTACTGTAGCTGGCACTGGTGTGATATGCACATATTACTCAGACACCTTTTGTAGTATTGGTTCTGTCAACAGTCCACTGGCAGAACACTCCGGTGACATACAGAGGTACATCTAGTATACTGAGTGTAGGTGGAACACAGTATGGGTGATGATGTCCTATGACCTGTCACAGGTATGATATGCAGTGTGAAATCATCCGTACTGTCATCTACATCTGTACTGCTAACAACATATACGTTGATTAAGGTTCATGGACTTTCAGACCAGACTCAGCAGGGTAGTAGTGCAGTGCCTCCCATTATGAGTGGTGTCTCCACTTTGTGGGTTGTGATAACTGTTGGTGTGCACCATTCAGTGTTTTCACAGGCTGACATGAAGCTATGTTTTACATGATGTGTATGTGTAGAGCAAACTGTTTTGCCATATGTGTATGATACAACCAGAGATGTGGACAGGTCCCATGCAGCCTGAGTGCACCTTGTACCATCATAGTTATAGTTACAGGGGCTCTGTAATGAACATGGATATATGATTGTGTACCTATTGGGGGGGGCAGTGTGTTTATGTTATCCAACACCCTGTTTGTATTGCTTATTCATGCTCAGCACTTGTTCAGAACATGTAAGCACTTCATGTGCTACTAATTACTATAGCACTCAGTCCTCCTCATTACCTACAGGTAAACACTGTTTGTACTTACATTTCCCACTTGCTTACAGTAAAACAGCTCTTGTACACACTTTCCTCACATATCTAGTGGGAAATAGTTAAATATTCAGGCATGTCCAAGTGTCAATTCTCAGTGTTATTGCCTGTCTATATGATGAATATGGGCATCATGAGGCAATATAGAATTTGTCTCGTGTACACAGTCAATACTCCCCTCCTAACATACAACACTACAACCTGTGGGAGATGCACATATCTAGCCCTGCTGGAGGTAAAGCTCTCTCCAACCCAGGCTGAACCTGACAATCATGTGGGGATGTTAAACGTTTGTACCACACCACACTCATCACATAATCTCACTAGATCTCCACCACCACAGGCCACACATAGTAAGACTACAACATTTGCGCATCCTCTCAATACTACTCTGTCTAGGCAACAGAGAACTCCAAAGCAGAAACGCAGGCAGCCCCCATCCCCCAACACAACACCAATTACTTATAGCCCACAGACTCAGTGTGCCCATCAACCACAGCCAATAAGGTGATATAACGTACCCAACACATTAGTCATAGGTGACTCTATAGGCGGTCAAATTGATGTCCCACTCAGCAGGCTACACAAGGTGATAGTTACTGTCAGCTGCCTGTCGGGTAACAGGATCTGCGACATAACCTATGCACTCAGGTCACTCTTCAACAGGTACAATATGACTGTGTCATTCTCCATGTTAGTGTGAATGCCCTGAGATGTACCTTCCTGGATTACATGTAAATAGACATGGAATAGCTCTCCGATCTTGTAGCCCAGGCAGGTATCACCCTAGCCCTGAGTAGCATTCTGCCATCGTCCAGACTGATAATGCAGTACAAGGACAAAATGATTTACTTCAACAATTGGCTATGCTTCTGGTGTCATTCCAAGGGTATCCAGTATCTGTCTGCTTTGAATGACAAGGTCAACAAAAGACGATGCTTTGGCACAGATGGCCTGCACCTGTCGGCCCTGTGATTCTGGATAATGGCTAAGGCTCTTGCTGCTCCTATAGTGCCTGTTTTAGGCATGGTTCAAATAAAATATTCACCACCATAACAGGGACAGGCAAGCAAAACCTGTGGGTAATGCTACTCAATGCTTGTCGTCTTCATCTCAAATGCACTCACCCAAGGCACTCCTTGTAATGGACCACTTTGATATCTGTGCAGTGACTGGGACCTGCTTCTAGGCTCCTGAGAGCACCCGTGCACTACCAGACTATTACTCATACCACATCTTTCAGTCATGTAACCAGGACCGGAACACCCACGATGGAGGTGTGCCCATATTTCCTAAGGATATCCACACCTCCAGGCTGGTTGCTTAGCACAATGCATCAGAGGTTATCCAAGTACAACTAACTCTGGCCATAGCTGCTATACAAATTGTAGCTTGCTACAGATCCCCCACCATACCCCATTTTTAACGGTCCTCACTTCTTGGTGTACTGGAAAGTAGGGTTCAAACAGACACACTACTGATGTGCGACTGACACTACCCCACCATTAACTGGGATACCTACTCATGTACCGACACATTACGCCAACACTTTCTCAGATTCATAACCTCCAATCGCCTGGATCAACCTATCCACACCACCACCAGGGCCAACAATATCCTAGACCTGGTCATTACCAACATGTGTGACTGGTGTTCCACTCCTGGGGTTATCTCCTTATTGGTCAAATCCGAACGTATGCTAATCACCCTTGTTATCCACATCCCAGCACCACACCCTTTACGGAAAACACAGTACAATATTTCTACAAAGCCAACTTCAGGTTTCTTATGACAGCAGTAATAAATATCATGACACCCGTGCAGATGGACAATACAGTTACAACCGCTGAATCATACACAACTGCACTTAATTAGCACTTACATGACTGCATGGATCATGCTATCCCAAACAGAACCATGACGGTACCCACCAGAATACAGAGGCCACTCTGGTGGTCCACTGCCATGGACATAATGTACAACAGAAGGTGGAGACTGTTGCAAATTAGAGTACAATCCCATGAGTGGAGGAGCTCCCTGGTCAGCCTCAGCAAGAATCTGAGATCCCTTATGACATCCTCCAAAGCTATCTACGTAAACATAACCGTGACTAATTCCAAGGACTACCACAAAGTGTTCTAGAGGTATGTCACTACTCTCTATGGCGATATGCACATCTGCTCTGACATACAGCAGTAAGGCATGAACATTACAGAACCGACTGATATTGGCAACATCCTGGCAGATAGGTTCAGTGCTAACTTTACACCCCTCTCACACCCTATAGGGCCCATATCTATACAGGAATGATGCAGAGTCCCTGCAATCACAACTGCACAGTTCAAAGCTGCACTCTCTAAAGCCAGGAACACAGCATCCATGTGACCGTACAACATCCTAGGCTGTGATTTCCATGAACTTCAGAACAAAATGGCTCCCCACTTGGGCACCATATTCACTAATAGCCTTGCATCAGGCATTGTGGCCCCTGAATGGCACACAGCAACAGTTATCACACTCCACAAAGGTGGTGCCACAATGGACCATGGAACTATTGCGCTCTACGCCTGACTAGACTGTTCTGCAAGGCTATGGAACAAATCATCATGGATCTCATTCACAGAGACATTGGTGGCCTCCAAACCTTTGATCCCACCCAGTTTGGATTTGTTAGGGCCAAACCATGCCTCCTAAACCTGGTGGAGTCCTTTGAGACAGTTACAAAGGCAGTAGATGAGGGTAAGGAGGTCCACACAGCCTACCTTGACCTCTCAAAGGCTTTCAACACCGTTCCCCATTCTGGTATTGTCAAAGTACACATCCACCTGCACATTAACCCCTACATCGTGAGATGTTATGCAAAGTGTCTCATGGACAGAACCCACACAGTGAGGGTAGCATACCCTAGGTCCTACTGTAAATCAGTTACAATTGGCGTCCCCCAGGCCTCGGTCATATGACCCCTCATGTTCGGTATATGCTTCTCTGAGGTACAGGCTAGCACAGGAGGACTTACCCTGAATAGGTTTGCAGACGACTGCAAACTAGGGGCCATGATTGATTCCCCAGCTGATACAGACACCCTCCATAAGGGTGTCAGTGGGACGGATACATGGTGTCAATAACATGGCCTCAAGCAGCATGCCACAAGGTGCGTAGACATCCCCTTTGGATTACACCAATCACCAGCGGATTATCACATAGGTGTTAGTCCCCTATATACATAAGATGTAATAAGGGATCTTAGAACCCATGTAGATAGCATTCACTCCTTTGATAACCATATTGCCAAGGTGGTGAGGATATCCTTCTATGTGGCCCCCCTAATCTCTAATGGGTTTGTAGCCAGAACAAAGAAAGCCATTGTGCCTCTCTACTCATGACTTATGAAACACATTAAAGGGTACAACACCCCATTAGGGATGTACCTTATGAGACAACAGCAACAGCTTTAAATACCACAACATTACCACACCAAGAGGAAAACTGACCACCAAAGGATGACGTATGCAGCCCAACTACAGAAACCCCAACTGTACTCGTTTGCATACCGCATGTTCAGAGGTGATCTCTGCCAGACATACAAGGCCCATGTCCAAAACAGTATTGATGGATATGCTCCACATAAGCAAAAGCCCTGAGAGGCACATGCTCTGGGATATGCATCTAAACACAACGATGACTAGGACGTGCTGGAGGGATACATTCCTGTACCAGACACTCACCATGCTTTGGAACATGATTCCTATGTACATCAGGTAGGGACCCTCACTAGCACTCCTCAAGAGATACCTCGATGGGTGGATGGGAGACAGACATGTACACCAGGGATCACTGCAGTGGCTCTGCTGCACAGAGGAGCAGGAAATGAATGGCTCTGCTGTTCACAGGCACAGGACACTAACCTAGGGAGGTGCCACAAGTAAAAACACTGTAATTAGGCTTATGGATGGCCTTGGACAGACAGCATAGTACCCAACTATGAACCTATGACGCTATTACATGTCCTTTGTGCATGGATAATTGACTAGCTCTTCCATTTCAATTAGCTATCATGCTGATATACTGTCTGGTGACTACAAGTCATATGTATCCTGTTATTGTGTATTGTACATGCCAATAGACATACCTGATGTTTGCATAACATAACAGTAATGCTAAGTAAAATGTTAGACATATCTACCTACAATACTGTACATTTCACATTTTTGCCACAATATCCCACAATGCAAATCATAATTGCACAGCAGGACCACCTTAGACATGTTATTCTCAGTTATATGCCCATACATATGCCTACTGTTACAGTATATCAACATATACTATCCCCTGTTATGGCACGTACTTGTTGGACCAACCCTGCCACTGATAGCGGCTGGAGTGGAATTGTTGTGTTCAAAGTCCTTATATAGCATCCCTTGTGGTGTATGAGGTGTTTACCTTGTGGAAACAACCATACGCTCTGCAAGGATGGCATGCAGGGTCAAGCCAACAATGTAAACCACCAACGACCAGCAAAAAACGATAGTGAACACGCAGTAATGAAGAAATAATGATTATTTATTTATAATTCCTTCAAATCCAGACCGGGTTTCGACTATTCAGCCTTTATCAATGAATACAATAAAGTTTTTTTGAATGAAATAAAGCAGCCTGCATTTATACTAGTCTCTGATTACCTGGAAGCAATATTACATCACCACCCAGTGGCTGGTGTAACAAAGTGCATGTTCCATTCTTGATTAAAGCATATGACCAATGACACAAAAATGCCAGAGGTGTAGATATTAAGTCATATTTTTAAAGATAAAAATCAAAGCTCTGGAAGTAAGCCATTATATGACATACATATTACAAGGTAATAGACCAATATCATAGTCACTATTTTTGAATGCATATCATAGTGTAAAAAAGCAGAAAATATATACCACTAGTATATATATATATATATATATATATATTTTGAAGGGTGATAACCACAAGTTCAAAAGAACTGAATAATAATAAACCAAGTACTGATCATATAATATATTACAAAATAAGGCAAAAAGAGTATAGTGGCCTCATTCTCAGCTATATTATAGATTATAATAAATTGAAATAATATGCTTGTAGATAATACAAGTTCAACATTGTAATTGTACAATACTCAATGTTTAACGCCAACATACCAGATATGAATACCAAACCATACATATACATATTCGTATCCTGAACAATTTTTTATCATGCTTTGTAGAGTATAATATGAGCGTTGGTAGGCCTAACCACCATTGAATGGTTCGTACTAATTCTTGATCTATATGAATGTTTGTTGTTGTAACCATGATTACGAAATCCTCCAGTGTTCAGTGAACGTCACAGATGGTCATTCAGACCTGGGGGGAATAAACATCCAAGGTTGGCTATCCAATATTGTTCCTTGTGGTTTAAAATGGTGTGCCAACCCTGTTGGTTGTTCCTATCTCCCTGAATTTTGTCAATGATCATGGACATAAACTGGGCATTGGGATGTTGTATCGTGTGTCTGTATAAAGCATTTGTTTCTTTTTTGTTCCTCATGTCACTACAATGTTCTGTCATCCTTATTCTAAGAGACCTAGAGGTTTGACCAACATAAAAAGCTTTACATTGGCAGGTAGCTAAGTAAATAACCCATGTACTGCTGCAATTACCAAACACCCTGGTTTTAAATACCCGATTGGTGTTGGCACTGGTGAATTCTTTTAGTGTACTAACTTGTAAACAGGAGCAGCAGTGACCACATGGAAAAGTACCAATTAGTTTATCCATGATATATCGCACCTCCCCCTTCTCTGTTTTTGTAATGTGAAAATAGCCCTCCCAAATTCTTGCCTCTTCTGTATGACATTTGACATTGAGGGCCTAGTATTGACCTTAAAGTGTCATTAGCCAAAAGAATTTTCCAGTTGCAATTAAGTATATCCCTGACAATAGGTTGGTTCCTGCCATATGTGGTGACAAATCTCAAGATAGAATCCTGATGAGCATGCTCTGATTTTTTGTATTGTAACAATGTTCTCCTGTCTATGGTTTTGCTCCATGAACTAGCTTGATATATATCTATGTCTCTATATCCTCTGTCCTGAAATCTATGGTATAAATCAAATCTGGCATGTTCAAATTCATCATGAGATGAACAAATGCGTCTGATACGCATAAATTGAGACTTAGGGATGTTGCGGATGGTGTGGTTCGGGTGCATACTGGAGGCGTGTAACAAGGTATTGTATTGAGGGTATTTTCTAAATGTTTTGGTACTTAGAGTATCATCTGCATTACGGTAAACAGTAACATCCAAAAAATCTATGGTACTCCTGTTAAATGTAACTGTAAACTCAATACCCCAAATGTTACCATTCAGGTACTCCATAAATTCCTTTAGATATGCTTCATCCGTCTTCCACACCATCCAGCAATCATCCAAATATCGTCGCCAGATATCGATTTCCACCATGTAAATATTGTGTGATTTGTCATATATCATACATTCTTCAAAATAGGCCATGAATAAGTCAGCATAAATGGGTGCAAAGGAAGCTCCCATTGCTGTCCCTTGTAGCTGCCAAAAGCATTCTCCATGGAAATAAAAGACATTTTTGTTTAATACATGTTCCGCCATGCAGACAACTAAGGTGTTGAAGCCCGGAGGATATAAGTTTGTTCTCTCAAGCCAGTATTGCAGGGATTGTAATCCCGCCCAGTGTGGAATACTTGGCTTACTTCCAGAGCTTTGATTTTTATCTTTAAAAATATGACTTAATATCTACACCTCTGGCATTTTTGTGTCATTGGTCATATGCTTTAATCAAGAATGGAACATGCACTTTGTTACTCCAGCCACTGGGTGGTGCTGTAATATTGCTTCCAGGTAATCAGAGACTAGTACAAATGCAGGCTGCATTATTTCATTCAAAAAAACTTTATTGTATTCATTGATAAAGGCTGAATAGCTGAAACCGGTCTGGATTTGAAGGAATTATAAATAAATAATCATTATTTCTTCATTACTGCGTGTTCACTATCGTTTTTTGCTGGTCGTTGGTGATTACCTTGTGGCCCACAGCAGTACACACAATTTGTACGAGCGTTACTATGCTCAACAATACATCACTACATAATACCTTTTCCCACTATATGCATTGCATACACTTTAATTATTACAGAACAGGTACTACATACACTGACATACTGAGTGTTCTACATACCTTTTTAGTATCCCGAGTTGACGGTAATATAAGTCCTGTTTGTTTTCTGTTGTAACGTTTTTCTGGTATGTACATATGGTTTGACTGTATGACAAGCCATCTTTTTATACTTAGATATCAGTAACATGTGGTATCCTGCCACCAATTGGTGTTCCGGAGTAGATGATTACATGCACATCAGCTGTGCAGCTACTCCATTAGCCAATGACATGGCAACAGTGGGGTATAACTGAATACTCCACTTGGTCGTGGTCCCTTTGCCCTACCTTTGAGGAAGATGGCCTGAATGTGTTGTTTGGATGAATTGCAACATCTATATGGAGACACACAGAGATGTATTAACTTCATGGCCCCCGTGGATTGTGTGTAACAGCTAGAGGATGTAGTTCTACATGTGAGTCTAGCTATTATATCAGCCGTCTGATACAGGATTATTGCAACCAAACCCTGTAACATCGCCGTCTGTTCCATTGTACAACAGCAATGATTTCACATAGGGCCATTATAGTGTGTCTCTGACAAGGTATGTTAAGGCTTCTGCAGATGTCATAGAGTGAGTGGATGTTTGTGACATTATTGCACTCTGTATTGCAATTGTTTCGGGTGTGGGGGAGATGTAGGTGGGTGTACATAGCAGATGCAGGTGTGTAGAAACTGCATTTATACATATTCAATATGTGTGTGAGGGCTCCTTCCCTATTTGAAGACCTATCCTTTTGTAGACTAATACTATGGTAATTGCAGGCTTATTCATTAAGCCATTGTTAATTGGTTCCTGTATTGCATGCAGGTGATGTTGGTCCTTCAATCCCTTCGGAAATACATCGGTATGTAATGAAAGGTTGCTACATGAAAACTGTCTCGTGTATTTCTGCTCTTTGGCTTGGGTTGCCACCTTTTCAAATGGCCATAGTGGGACATTTGCAGGACACACATCGGAGTTTAGAGGCCGACACATACCCACGGTCAGTACAAAGTATAGAACTTTACATATATGCCTATATAAAAGCTTATATTCTTGTAGCAGTTTACTTGCTTATTCTGTTTCTTGTTACATGTAGGTATGTTAGATACAGATGACTATTTTATGCAACAATTACATTAAATATGGAACATGCCAAATGTCTCGAGATTGTAGGACATTAGTATTTGTACTCATTTTGGTCAGGACACTACCGCACATAGAGGGACTGCCCCTCGCAAGGTGGGACAGGTGGTAACCCTATCTTTGGTTCATGTCCATAGCACATATTTGTAATAGTGTATAGACATATATATTCTCCATATCCTTTATTCATAACATTTTGTCGTGGCAGAATGTGTGATTGCTATGGTCCATGTTATGCACATATTTGAAGACTTCGACCACTGTATACGGCATACCCACAGATTCAGGAACACACACACTTCCAACGACCACATTACCGTTCCCAGACTCCCAAACCCCACATACCGAACACTCAAACTCGCGACAGTCAAACTCCCGGAACTAATACAAACACAGAACCCACACACGTACACACAGACACACTGCTACCCATCACATCCAAACAAATCATCCTACACTATGTATGGCCAGGTGGTCATGCCCCCATACACTCCTCAATGTGGGTGGCTGCACCGCCCACACCACACCTACTCTAATAATCTACCTCCGAGATAGCACAAACAGACACACGAAGCAAACCCACACACACACATTACAGTCCCCCGGAAAAACACACCACACTCAGAACACACACTTACACACACTACAGGAATCAGAAACACACTTACACACACTACCTACCTGAACCGCAACATCAGAAGCACTAACTAAATGTCCCTTAACATCATGATAATAGTACTCGCGGTTCTGGTGTTCCAGTACTGTGGTCTTTCGGTCTTTAAGCCTTGTGATTACGCGCGTCAGTATGTAAAGCATTCGGTATTTGGTAGTATCCTATTTATATGTACCTCCATGATTGTGTAGATGTTGTTAACATATCTATATATTTGCATATATATGTATATCCATATATATCGACATATATCTCTCTATCACCCTTTCTCTCTCTATATTATATATATATATATATATATATATATATATATATATATATATATATATAGAGAGAGAGAGAGAGAGAATACACCTTTCGTTGGGTACATGGTAGTGTATACTATTTTCTGAACTCGCCCTTTTGTGTTTTAACCTGTCACAATACACACCTGCCATTGGTACATCTCAGGTAGCTTAGTGGTAGGTTATTGTGAAGACTGGGTAAATGGTTGCGTGTTCTACTCCTGGCAGTGGTTGTTTTACCTCTCAGAGCAGGCACTATTAGTACAAGGGTAAATAACACACATTTCAGTGGTTCTGGGCAGCTTTGACTGTGATCTGCATGATATTCAGCAAAGGTTAGACCTGTGTTGCGCATATCCGTTTAGTTATGTTTAAACGCAGCTTACCGGCGCAACAACCCTCTAACATGTGCTTAAACGTGCTCTAATGACCTGCATCCAACATCCATTATTTTGGACATCAGAATTACGTAGCAGCCCTTGCAGGTCGTGGAACCGGGACCATGCACGAGACAGTCAGTGGCTTTACCACTGAGGCATCTGGGATATGTACAAGTGTTATGTTGTTTAGTATGTAGAATGTACTACGGCTGTTCCTCCATACTGCAAACAAATGTGTAACTCAGTTGGTGTACATATGGATGATACCTATTAATGGTATGTCCAAGTGATGCTTAATGGATATGCTCCAGCTATGGAAATCCATGTCACAGTGAGCCACACACTGTAATGTGCTACACATTGCCACTACCATAACTGGAGAATGCTGGGGTGACAGATATCTGTCATGGGTACTCCCCATGCTTTGGAACTACATCCCTGATTACATTATATGGAGCCCCTCATTAACACACCAGAGAATCCTTGCAGAGTGGGTGGGGAACAGTGGTTACACCCCAGGGATCCCGCAATTGGCTGTGCTCCACAGAGGGACAGTTAGTTAATCAATGGTGTGGCGTTAGCAGACACATTTTGGCTAGGCTTATGAATGGCCTCTGACAGTTAGCCATGTACCTACCGATGTACCTAGGAACCTATACATACAGTATCAACACATGCTGTTAGCTTAATTTATTGTTTAGGTATTGACTTACCTTGTGCCAATAGCAGTTGTGTGTGCAATAGTTGAGGGCTGCCTATGTAGGATGCACACAGTAGACCACCTATACATGACAATTTACAGGTGGTCGTGTGTGTGTACCATCCCTTTTACTGTGTGTGCAGGTGGAGAAGTCTGTCAGTCCATAGGGGCCTACACTGTCAGTGTTTGTACTATATGTTCCCTCTTTGCCAAGGCATGGGCATACTGGACACGACTCTGTCTGCCTACTGGGGCTGGCACAGGGTGTTCCTGGTCTGAATCCCTCTGTGCTTGTGGTGCCTTGGCAATTACGGTGGGCTGTGAGGGCCTTCAACATTATGTCCCTGCTGCAGCTGTTTCTGCAGGATCATATTATGTAGCATGGCACATACTATGAAGATGTGGGCACACGTGCCTGGAGAGTACTGCAAGGCTCCACCAGATATGTCCAAGCAATAGAACCATGATTTCAGTATCCCAAGCACACACTCTATGATGATTCTGGTTTGTGTGTGTGCCTCATTATGGCGTTCTTGCATGGGTGTGTGTACATTTTTGATGGGAGTCATCATCCACGGCTCCAGTGCATAGCCAGCATCCCCCACAAGGTGGCCATATGGGATGTCCCCCCTGACAAATACCTAGTACAGCTATGAGGCATGCCAGATGTGGGAGTTGTGGTAGCTTCCAGGGCTGCCAGCACACACATCCATGATAATGCCCTGGGCATTGCACATGACCTGGCAGTTGATGGAGTGATAGCCCTTGTGGTTTATGTGGCGTCTACCATGCTCACCGGGTGGTGACTTTATGTGTATGTGCGTGCAGTCTATTGCACCCAGTACCTCTGGGTAGTCTGCCACATGGTGTAAGAGGCGCATATTGCTGGCCAACTCCTCCTGAGTTTGGGGGAAGTATATATGCTCATTGGCATGTGGTAACATGGCATCCAGGAAATAGTGGAGTATCCTGGATGCTGATGCCTGTGAGATCCCCATGTTATCTCCAGTTGGCCTTTGAAAGGTACCTGTGGCTAGTATTCTCAAGCTTACACATACCTTCGTGTCCACTGGGATGGGTTCCCCTCTGTTGTTTCTGGCTCTGAGGTGTGGCTGGCACAGCTTAACGATTTGCTGTATGATGTCCCTGTCCACCCTGTAATGCTCTACTAACTCCAGATCATGTAGCTCCTGGTAGGTTACCCTTGGTCTGAACACTCTTCTCCTCCTTCGGTGTCTGAGGTGGTTGTCAGCATCATCCTTCACACCACCTTCAGTCTCCAACACATGCTGATGAATAAAAGCTATGGCAGCTCCCAACATGTACATTGTAAAAGATCCCTGTCTGTTTACACCGATGGTGCAGTGTTTGGGAATACACAAGTGTGTGTGAGGTGCCTTCACACTTTATACTATTGTGCTTTGGAAGCTGATGGTGTCATAGGGTGTGTATGTACAATCCGAGCTGCAGGGTATCTTACTTATGTGTTTTACCACAGGTACTGCTATTGTGGTGCCTTTGGTGTTGAATTACATTTAGCTGCCGTGGATCACCTCTTGCCCTTGCCTTCATTTTTCAAACCGATTTCCCTCCCATTGTCAGGCATGCATCCAGCAGCCTGCTTTCTTCTTTTGTACTTTCCCAACCCAGGATTGTGTTGTGAAATGTGTTCTGTAGCCAATCTACTGCAGGTTTGCTTTGCTCTGCTGTGACAGTTCTCTTTTCTTTGCAATCCAGCACCTCCCCTTTCCTGTTCTGCAGGTTGCTGCTAGCAGCCTTGTTAGCTACCGTCAGTGGCCCACTGTGAGTTAATAGGTTCATAGGTTCATACTAGGCTATCTGCCCTGGGGCATTTACAAGCCTAGCCAGAGTGTGTTTGGCTTTTGCCACCACTTGGAATGAGTTTACTGTGCCCTTTTTAAGGTTAGTTTACTCTGTCTCTGTCTAGCAGTGACACAGAAGTGACCCCTGGGGTGAATGTACAATCTCCCATCCACTCGTCAAGAGTGAAGAGAGTCAGTGAGGGGCTCTGCCTAACATGGACTGGGATTTTATTCCAGAGTGACGGGAGCCTCTGGGTTATGAATCTGTCCCTCCAGCATGTCCTATTTATTTCTGTGCTGAGGTTCAATTCTCTCGATGGCATAGCTCTAAGGTATTTGGATTTTCTGAGGTGGAGCATGTCCATTAATTCCGGGTTGGACATGGCTTTGTACGTCAGGCATAGATCGCCTCTGAGTAGGCGGTATGCAACTGAGTAGAGCTGGAGTTTCTTTAGCCGAGCAGCATATGGAATTTGTTTGAGTCCCTTGATCCTGTTTGTGAGGTACTTTTGGGGTCTTTCTAGTTGCTGCAGGTGTCGGGTAAGGTACATCCCAAATGGGGCATTGTACTCAATTATGGGCCTGATGAGGGAAGAGTACAGGGGCACAATGACCTCCCTTGATCTAGATGTGAATCCTTTCATGATAAGATGGGCTATATAGAAGGTCTTTCTAACCACTTTGTCAATGTGATTGTCAAAGGAGAGATTACTATCAACTTGGGTCCCCAGGTCCCTAATTACTTCTTCCATACTTAATGGACTACCACCTATGTGGTAATTTGTGGGCACTTTGTTTTTCCCAAAGGGTATGACTATACACTTTTTGGCATTTAGTTTAAGGCCATGACTATGACACCAGTTATCCGTTTCTATGAGTCCCTTTTGGAGGATGCTTGTGTCAGCTGGAGAGTCAATTATGGCGCCCAGTTTGCAGTAATCTGCGAACTTGGTCAGCCACAGTCCTCCCGTGTTAGCCTGTACCTCAGAAAAATATATACCGAATAAGAGAGGTCCCAGGACTGAGCCCTGTGGGATGCCACTCGCGACTGGTTTAGAGTCTGACATGACTCCAGGAATTCTGATCATGTGGGTTCTGTCCTTGAGCCAGTTTGCAACCCATCTTATGACATAGGGGTTTATATTTAAACTGGAGAGCTTGTCTATGATGCCCAAGTGGGGTATTGTGTCGAAGGCTTTTGCGAGGTCCAGGTAGGCTGTATGAACTACCTTACCCTCATCAATGGCCTTGTTGACTATTTCAAAGAAGTCGACCAGGTTCAAGAGGCAGGATCTTTCCTTAATAAAGCCGAATTGGGTAGGATCCAGTGTCTGTAGGTCCCCAATGTCTTTGTTTATGAGTTCCATAATGATCCTTTCCATAGCCTTGCAGACCAGGCTAGTCAGGCTTATGGGGCAGTAGTTTCCAGGGTCCGTAGAAGCACCTCCTTTGTGGAGTGGGACCACTGTTGCTGTACGGCATTCTTTGGGTACATATCCTGTAGTAAGACTGAGATTGAACAGCAGCCTTATGTGTAGGTTCAGCTCTTCTTGGAGTTCATGTAGCACACAGCCCGGAACACCGTCTGGTTCCATTGATGCTGTATTTTTTGCTTTGGAGAGGGTGGCTCTCACCTGGGCATTTGAGATGTCAGGGAGGCAACACTCTGCTGGGATAGATATTTGTCCTTTTGGAAGGGAGAGGGGATGAAGTTTGCACTGAACCTGTCTGCCAGGATGTTGGCAATGTCTGTGGGTTCAGTGTATTTTTTGTCATTATGGACTAACTCTAAGCATATCTGGGAGTTGCCACCCAGGTTTCTAACATAACTAAAGAAGGCCTTATGATGATCTTTAGTGTCTTGTGCAATTTTTCTTTCAAAGCTGGCCTTGGATGATTTTACGAGGGAACATTGTTTTTTGCTAGTACTGATCAGAGATGCCTTCCCTTTTAGGGATTTTACTCTATCATGTAGTAGCTTCCTCCTTCTGTTGTATAGCTTATTTATGGCTGGGGTCCACCAGACAGGATGCCTGCCTTTGGGGAAATGGGTCTTGGTTTTATTTGGGATTGCATGATCCATGCATTCCTGAAGGTGCCCATAGAATGCGTTTATAAAGAATTCAGCAGATTGGGCTGTAGTTTCCACTGGCCCAGGGGCCTTGAAGGATTCCACTTCAGATTTAAGAAGTGTGAAGTCAGCTTTTGAGAAGTTCTTCACTGTGGTCTTCTGTGCTGGGGGTGGGGGTGGGATGTGAATTTCCAGTGAGATTAATTTATGGTCTGATCTTACCAAAGAGGGGTATACTTCTGGTATGGAACATTGTGTACCCATGTTTGTGATGATCAGCTCTAGTATGTTTTCCCTTCTTGTGGGAGTGGTGACTAGTTGTTCCATAGCATTTGAGTTTATGAATTCTAGGAACCTTTGGGCTAGGGTGTTGGGGCTTGTGTAATGCTCCCAGTCTATGTTTGGATAGTTGAAGTCCCCCAATATGATGGTGTTTGGAGAGACCTTCATATTCTCCAGTGTCTTCAGGAAGGCCAAGTGTGGTTCCTGAGTTTGAGAGGGTGCAGCATGCTACAAACTGGAAGGCAGTTTTGCCCACTGTTAGTTGCACATGGATGGTCTCCGATGCTTTGTGCAATGCCACTAACCTGGAGGTGTGGGTATCCCTGATGAATATGGATACTCCCCCTCCTTTTGTGGTTCAGTCCAAGTTTTGTGGCTGAAAAGCATGATATGAGGTATAACCTGGTAGTGCTGGGGTGCTCTCGGGAGCCTTAAACCAGATTTCTGTCACTGCACAGACATCAATGTTCTCCATACTGAGGAGGGCTTCGAGAGCATGCATCTTGAGGTTTAGACTTCTGATGTTGAGCAGCATTACCCTTAGTTTCTTTCTACTTATGTTGTCTAAGGAGGTGGGTTTGTCTTTTGAGCCTTGACTAAAAAAGGCACTATGGGGGTGGCAAGAGCTTTTGCCAATATCCAAAAGCCCAGGGGTGACAGGTGCAAGCCGTCCCTTGCGAAGCAGCGTGGCTTGTTGAGCATGTCATCCCAAGCAGACAGACACTGGATCCCCTTTGAATGACACCAATACGTAAGCCAAGGTGTTAATTACTCAGTTGTACTCCAATTACTCTGCTGCAGCATTTCCTTATTGTCTTCCCGTAACCTTCCTGTTTCAGCTGTGGTGCACGCCGCGCACAGCAGTTTACCGGGTTTTGAGCACGTTGTCATTCGCGTACACATGCACTTTCAGTCACCTTGTGTGCTCTCAGCTAAGCAAAGCTATGGCTACATCCACACCCCTATCCTGCAGCTTTGCTTAGCAATGGGCAACCCGGATTAGCAATGCTCCAATGTGCTTACAGCTACGGTGGCACACCCCTCTCCTGATGTCATGTATACCTCCAGGCCACTCCTCAGTGTTATACTGCTACGCCGTGTGGTACAGCCTTACGCCAGCAAGGCGTTTGCGATTCAGTATTACTTCCCTCATTTGCATGGCATTGACTAGTAATTCATAGTTACTGCACCGAACACTGTCAATGACCCTTAGTAACCCTTGCGCCTTGGTTGTGGTGTAGCATGCATACCATTGACTATTATGGCAAAATTATGATTTGTGTTACATTGCAGTTTTATGACATCCATATATATTTTCCTTGTGTTCCCGTTTGCACACACATGCCCTGCGGTTGTTATTTTTTACGTGTTGTGCATGTTTTTTATGGCATTGGCTATATATTTAGCCATTGGCATATGTTAACTTTGTACTATGCAAGTTTGGTCCGCTTTCATGGCTCCGATGTTCTGTTTGAAAAAAATGTAAACCATTTTTTTGGTTTACATTTCTGTATGCTTACGCTATGCCTGCACCACTTCATGAATCGCTATGTACCTTCATTTGCATGCTGCATGTCTGCGCATCGGATGATTAGCATACATGCGCCGAGAGCTGCGCAACTCTGGCGTACGCTGGTAGTGCACGTGGAATCGGCTCATATCTGAATCGCTTGGCGGCCATATATGGCGCTAGAATGCCTACGCTACTCCTGCACCTGGCGCAAGCTTCATGAATCCTGGGGATAGTGTTATCCATGTCTGCATTGGTATATATGGCGTTTTCATAGTAATCATTTGTTTGTACCTAGATGTTGATATATACTGTGGAAGAACACATTTAGTTTTACCTTACTTGATACCTGTCTCTCAACCATCTAAACTTCTCTGATATTCAAAGATCAGTCAACAACAGTCCCACTAAGGAAATGCTGCAGTTCAGTAAAGGCTAATGATATATCACAGGGAAGTAAGTCTGGCAACAAAGCATATTGGGTTATATCTGACAATACAACACACACACATAAAGTTGTGAGCTGCTAAAAAAGCTTCATTTAATAAATATTGTACATTTTGTTTTCTTTTAGTCTACTGGTACACTATGGTATTTTGAGCAGGTTCTTGATAAGAAAACACTTCAAGACCTTCCTCAAAAACAAGCATCCATATGGAGTAAAGTTGGATTAAAAAGCACCTGGATTCAAACAGAACAAAATTATGCATTATACTAGAATACTAAGGCAGACAGTAATAACATTTACAGTGCATTCATATACAAGGCCAACTTTAGTTTTAGATGACTACGAATGCTCTGTGGCTTAGATAAGTCATTTGAAATTCAAACTGATAGCAGTAGAAACCGTATTCCCTGACAAATACGCACTGAGAGTCCAATTCAGTATCTGTGCCAAATAAATATGACATTGTTCCTTTGTGGAGTATGGAGACACTATCATTCTTTAGAAGTATAGCTGTGAGACTTAATACAAGTGAGATAGCATTTAATTGGTTTACTGAGGATTATGGAGGATGTTTGGTTTGCAGTTCATGCCCTACATGACAGAAATAAGCTGTTTTCCTGGAATAGTTGTTTTGAAGATAAAATGTTTAGACCATGAGTGAGAATGCGACTACAGCAAATTAGCTGATTTAATTTGCAGAATGTGTTCCGCATTTGGTATTAGAGACTATATATCTTAATTGTTAGTCAGAGCCACATTAAACCACAGTACTTAACTTGCATTGTCTCTTCACAGGGTAGGTTAACGTTCCAATAGTTTATGAAAATACTGCATACCAGTGAAATGTAATTTGCAAACCAGAATGATGCAAGATTTGTTTCCCACAGAGCACTGAAAACAAGTTTTGATGCATGTGTAGGCCCTTTTCCTTGTAATATGCAAATATATAGATAAACAAAAGCTTTGCCTAGTCTCTCTTAACTCATCACTCTCTTGCCTGCCAGTAATGGAAAATTAATCCACTTGCCTGATGTGGGAGGAGAACTCACAGCCTTCTACATCACAAGTAAGCTTGCTACCTGTTAACCTACTGAGACTACAGGTGGAGAAAGTATACAGTTAGCTTTCCAAGGAATGTCATGCGACTCCTGTGGGATGAGATGAATACTACAGGCATGGATAGGAATGTTATGTTAACCCCACTCAGCTTGTTCCCACCTCAACTCTCACCAGGGCATAGTTTAAAAAATGTTTATCTGTATGTATGTGTGTATGATGGATGGATGGATGGATGGACAGATGGACAAGCTTTAATTTCCTTTGCTAAATTCTTACACTGAATGATGATATAATGGAAATGGAAAGAAGCCATGCTAACCAGATGATAAACCAACTTTTTAGGGGATGGCACTACAACATATTTGGAGATTTTTCTCCTAAAACAGATGCTTTTTTTTCCCTTTGATTAGAAATATTCAAAGGTGCAAGTACTGGAGAATGTTTTAGGTGTACCCAATTATACTGCTTTAGCTACCAGTACACCCCGTGTCCCTCTAACATTTCACCAACCATTTTATCCCATTATGGTTGCGTATGACACTATCTACTGAATCCATAATTGCTTATTTTATGAGACTTCCTTCAAGGCAATTTAGTCTGTCTACCCACTATACGAGTTCAGTAAACATTACCTCACAGGCACTTAAATCTACCTTCTTATTTTAAATCTCTATTTATGACTCTCTTCAGCACGCTCACCTTTCCTGGGCTTCAGTAGTTGTCTCTCAAAGGTTAAGAAGCCTTTAATACAGGCATGTCTCTGTGCTCTTTCTCTCATTTAATGTAGGTTTAACCTGTCTAGAGCCCTCAGGGAGCCATTAAGGTCTAGTCACTCTGCTCGTACTATCACTTTAGTTTCCCTTCCTGTACATCTCCAAAAGCAAAAGGTCCTTCCTCATACATGACTTTCAGAAGTGGGCATAATAATTCAAGTTCAGTCCTATCATAGCTCTTATACCATGGCAGAATCACTGTTTGTGTGTGTTCATAGGTTCATAGGTGTGTACTAACCTAATGGCCCTAGAGCCTTTACAAGCCTAGCCCATCAAAGTGCCCTGGCATCGTGCCGCCCGACGTTAGTTCCCAGTGCCTCTATCAAGTAGACCCACTGAAGTGATCCCTGGGGTGAACTTTCTATTTCCCATCCACTCATTAAGATTTCTCTTGAAGAGGGCCAGTGAGGTGCTCTGCTTGACATGTATAGGAAGTCTATTCCAGAGCATGAGCAGTCTCTGGGTTATGAACCTGTCCCTCCAGCATGTTCTGTTGATTGTGGTAATGAGATTGAGGTCTCTGGAGTATGTTGTGTCCTTTCCCTTTTGGAAGATTCCAGCATTTGATTACCCTTTGTTGCTGCATTCTGTCCTGTTCAAAATTGTTCAAATTACTAATAATTAGTACAGCATGAGTGTTCTCCTCTCCCACGGCTTCCAGCTAATCCTCTTCCATACAGATTATCCATACTGTGGCTGAGGGTCTACACTATTAATTACAGGGCACTGCAGTTTTTTGCACAAAAATTCAGTGCTCACTTCTTAGATCAGTCCACCACTATGTTCATGCTACGTTGTCATAGATTTTCATCTTTGTTGTTATCAAACAGAGGGCTAATTTTGGTGAAGTGGTAAATAATCTCTGTTTCACATAATTCTATTTATTATGTCTGGTAAAGACATTGGAGACAATAGCAGTGGTAGGACTTCTTGTCACACAACCCATATGGGCTTTTATGGACTGATAAGCTTGGTGGTATACCATCACCATAATCATGTTCTATATGCCCATTATGAGTACCACATTTTCAAGATTCAGCCTTAAATATTACTTTACATCTAGGCTCCCTGGATGGTGCTCAACATTTACGGATAGAGCCTCTGCTACAACATAGAAATAAGGGCCTTCTGATAGACCCCAATCTTGATTGTGAAGTTTAAAGAGCATTCAGACTTTGGTAAATCTGTACAGACATCTGCAAAATTGGTTTACAGCTCGCCTTAAATGTAGGAAGTGTCAGAATGAGGAGAAAAAGAAACAAAAAATAAAGACCTCCAGAACCCAACACTAACATTTTATACAGTGCCAATTTCATTGCCTCTCCTTCTAGGACATTATGTGCATTGACATGACAACAGCTCTCTTAATGCATGCTAGATAGGAGGGCTAAATGTAACACTTGAGCAGACTTGATAGGTCTTTGGCTTCCTTCTATCAACATCTTCAGATGGATGTATATGCAGTCCTAATTACTGAAATCACACTGACCTTGGTAGTTTTAACCTGGACTTGATTGTGGCATATTCCATACATTAATGTAAAAGGTTTCAGTATGAATGTATGAATGTTTTACTACAGGTCATAATTTATTCCAAATGAAGGATAAAACTGATATTTTATGAGACCTAATTACACTGGTTCCAAGTCCCATACATTTATCAAAACAAGAACTAATTTTATGATATGAAATAAAGGATCACTTATTTTATGTTATTTATATTTGTTAGCATTTTGTTTTATACTTGTTAAACAGGTAGCTGCACTGCACCGTGGTTGAAAGGTGCCATATGAAGATGATGATGAGGCAACAACAAAGGGGTTACGGGCTAGGAGTTATCATAATGGTTAAGGCGTTTATCACATAAACACAAGGTAAAGGGTTTAATTCTCACCTTTGAGGAAATTAGCTAAGCTTAAAACAGCCTGTAATGGCAACTAGCCTAGTACTTACCAATGACCCTATAAACATACTATGTCTAGTGTACTACAATTTAGTTAAAACTGATTGGAGTTAAAGCATTTCATCTGATGCACTAGGTTTGATGTCAACTTCAGGATAGAGTATTGAAGTGTATCATGCATCCACTTTGTAAATCTGCTCTGGTTCTACCTCTGCAGTTACTTCAGTTTTGCATAATGATTTTCATTTATGTTTTGTGACTGTCTGAGTGCAATCCCCTAGTATCAAAGCTGCAGCATGCAAACTGCAGATGAGAGTATACTATATTTCAGTCAAGGCATTACCCTGGTGTTGCGTTAAGCCAGAGTGCAGCTCTCATGATTTTTAGGATTTATTTATTCATTTATTTATACTTTGTTGAATGGACAAGTCCTACTAGGCCAGCTGCCTCTTTTAAAGGGATATCTGAAGTGGTATTCTTACTGATTATGGGACATTTGTACAGGACACTCAAGAAATCTCCTACTTTTTTTTTCAAGAAAGTGTATTTGATTCACTCAACTATAGTAGTTAAGTTAACTTATTTAGGGTGAACACGTTTTTGTTTCCTGCTGTTAGAGAAACAGAGTTACTGGAAATTGTTTTGAAGTAATATGGAGTAAGGACTGAACCTGATAAACAGGTGAATATTGTATAATAAAAAGAAAGGATTTATGGTGAAAAAACAATATTATATCAACCTTCATTACGCATGTATTAGGAACTGATGAAGGTAAAGCTAAGACAGAAAGAGTGTAATTGAAAAATCTATTGTAGAAAAAAAATATGGGAAAAATCTGGAAAATAATAGGAAAATGAAAAGATAAGAGTTATATTCCTAAGGGAGTAGACAGGTACTATAAAATGATCACTACAGAAACCAGACATGGAAGCATTACCAGAAACAAGGACATCATTATATCAGGAAGTGACAGAAAAGCATTATTATGTCATATCATGCCTAGGGTTAAAAAGAAGAGACAAAGGAAATAATAAAGACGAGAAAAAAAGGCTGGAATACATATGGGAATGGAAGCATCTTTATGGAGGGTTACAAGAAGAAATTAAATTGCCTGTTAAAAAGATTGATAATGTCTAAACAACAGCAAGAAAGAGAGCGTCATACTTGCAGTGAAGAATATACTGTTCACCTTTTTTTTTCATTATTTTGTGGTTGGGCAGAAAGGTATGTGTAACAGAAGAGGTTCAGAAGAAATGAAGTCCGAATGATTTTGTACAGAAAATATGAGGGATGAATGGTGCAAAAAGTTGTTGAAATTAATAAAATCACTTTTTCACTTGTATGGTATATATGGAAAACAAAATGCAAAGAAAAGCTTTATAACAGCAAATTGGAGATATGAACATGATTGTGGCACAGATTACATTTTGTTCATGGAGAAAAATTATATAAAATTAAACTGCTTGTGGAAGATGTAAAAGAATGTATAAATGTTATGTTTTTAATAAAGCACTAATAATTTTTGGTAAGTGGTATGGGATCTTTTACATTTACTTAAGTTACCAACACAAGGAGATGGGACCTTTAGTATTTCATCCACAGGATGCCCCCCTCCATTGACCTGCGCAGCAGTGTTAACATCTCAGCCTTTTGGCTAAGATCAAGTGTGTATCACTGGAAAATTAACCTACTATATGTGGGAATAGAACCCAAACCTTTTGAGTTTTACTCAGTGATGAACAAGCCATTGATGACATTATAGTCTTAAGACACAAGCATTTAAATAATATGCAAAATTCACCGTGAACATTGTCTGTCTAAATGGAAGCATACCTTCACCATTCCTAGTGTCAAAAAGATAAATTTACATCTGAAAACTACCAGTTTAAATCTGAATTTCCCTTCCTCTAATGCTCTTTAAATAATTGTTAACTCATTGAATGGCATAGAATGTCCACTGCTCCAATTAACTTCATTTCCACTATGTACTGTGCCTTAACAATAGCCATCTATTCTGGTGTTCCTACAGTAGATTATGACTACTAAGCTCTTCCACTCCTCTCGCTGTAAGTGCCTTCTTCAGAAAATATTTCTTCCCTGATGCCTTCAATAGACGTGCAGTGCATAAAAAACATTCAGTAATTGTCAAGATGGCTGACTGGAGAGACTGCAACATGGCTGCTGCTTGCTGTATAAGTTATTTAAGTGTCAAAAGGCTGAGCTATGCTGAACCAAATAAAATGCAATCTACATGCTAGTATGACTCTACTTTATTTAATGAATGAATGAATGAAATGGGTAAACTACTGTGAAGTTTAAAGCTGAACAGCCATATTTGTTTTAAATTTGTAGCCTAGGAAAGCCTCCAGTATGCTTTACTTACTTCTATTATTTACATTGCAAAATAGCTTTCCCACTAAATCCTGTAATTACGACAGGTCAGTTTGTATCTAAGTAGCTGTAATAACAAACTCTGTTTAGTACTCATTCTTGTATAATTAGACCATTTGGTTTGTATTTTGGCTGCCCTATGGTTTTACATTAAATATTTTTTATTTACATATCTGTTAAAAATAGTGTTAGTTTTCAGGATTGACCCAGGAGGAAAGTCTGGTTAAGTGACTTGCTCAAAGTCACACAGCAAATAAATGATGGTGAAAGGAATCAAACCCTGTACCTTGGATACAAGGAGCAGCTCCATAACAGTTAATGTTTTTCATTTTTGTTTTTACTTTCTGCACTAAGTGATTAGCGTTTCGCTCACCTCATAATATAATCTAAATGTATTTTATACATTTAAATACGCTCATTGATTTCATTTTTGAGGTCTGGCAGTTAGTTCACAGTATTAAGGGTAGGAGTTGTTAATAAACTGTTCCCTGTTGTCCAGAATTTGGTTCAGTTAACCTTAATTTGCTTCCTGTGTGACTTCAAAAAGGCACTTAACCAGATAGATCTGTGGTGAAATAAGGCTAGGCCTCCCAATGGTCTCCTGGACCACATGCCTAGTAATTAGCTATGAGAAAGTTGATCCAGTGGCTTAGAGGGGTAATGTGCAGACTATGGTCCAGGTGCCTTGAGTTTTATTAGTGTCCCAGGAAACTGACTGAGTGACAGAGAGGATGGGTGTGCATATCCGTGCAGGTGGGGCATGATGGGGGTCACCCAATGAGCCATAGCAGAGGGCAGGGCTCAAGCAACATTGATATTAGTTGGGCAAAGGAGAAAAGTGGGCATGACTGGCTACTGCCTGGGGGTGGGGCATGCAGTCAGAGTGGCTTTTCCATTACCAGTCCAGCCTACACAGGTGTAGTGTGTCAGCATATAGGGACTGGGCATTAGGACAGGAAAAATTCTTCACATGGACAGACTACAGCTTTTCCACTGACCTATCCCACATCTTACTTGCCTGGCAAGTACTGAGCCACTGTAGGTCCTGCATGAGCTATCAAAGGCAACACCTTGAAGCAATTATCTCTCTCAGTACTGAGACCCTCCCACTGAAGGGAGCACTGGGAATCTGCTAGGGATGGGATTTACTGTAAGGAAGACACAGTCAGTGCAAGTGGCTTGACTGTCAGCCATTGTGGAAGAAAAAATAATTTTAAAATTGCCTATGAGACTGCTTTGATTGGTTTTGCATAAATACTTGTGCTAACAATTGCAAAGATTTGGTCACTGATAGCTATTCATCATGTCTTTGAGATTATCTTTATACACTGTTAAATCTGTTTTCTTACAGGATTGCAGACGCATTTAAGGAACTTCAATCTGTGTCCCCATGTTAGAAGGATCTTGGTTGACACTAATTTTAAAATAACTTTTGCCTCAGGATGCCAGCCTTCATTTCTTGCATGACCTCAGTGTTCATTTGTTCAGAAACACCTTGGCTATAAAAGTAAGCTTCCCATTTAGAATATTAATTTGTTGAAGCTAGAGATTCCTTTTGCAGCTTCCACATACTTTGTTTTGTGCATTGCTTTATTTTATTTTATTTTTATTTTACATTTGTTGACCGGGCTAGTCTAACTGGATATATGTCCATTTTCAGTAGAGGCCCGGGGAGAAAAGCTCCAAAATAACCACAGTTATAACAAGGTTAAAGATTGCCATAAATTAGCTTACAAATAGTACTTAACTATGTAGTAAATAACAGTAAAATAGTAAATAGCAATTAAATCAAATATGTTATGTTGTACATAAAATTACAAAAAACAGAAAATTGGACATGACTTTTCAGATGAGAAAAATACTTAGATGTTACAGTAGTTTTACTGTTAACTTTTTGTTTCAGCTAAACAATCATATCATGATTAGTATATAAACAAGGAAGTGTTATACACAAGGAAGTGTTATAAACAGAGGTGAAAATCTAGTCAGGGTTACTACAAGGGCATAGCCAGTGTGTTTTAAAGTGTAATTTGAGTTTTTGTTTGAAGAGGTGCAGGGAAGGAAGTAATGTAAGTTCACTAGGTAGAAGGTTCCAGTTTTTGCCAATTGTGTTTGAAAAGAGTGAGTCACCTGCCAAGTTGTTGGACATGCTTATGCTAACTAATAGTTTATTCGAAGAGCGTAAGGTATTGAGATTTTTATAGGGGATTATAAGGTTGGAGAGAATTGGAGTTTTGTTTGGATCATAGAGGATCTTATGGGCTATGGTAAGTTGGTTAAATTGAAGCTGATTCAGTAGTTCAAGCCAGCAAAGTTGTTTTAGATTGTGACAGTGATGGGTTCTGAAGGGGTTACCAGAGGCAAATTGGGCGATGTTATTATAGGAGCTTGCTAGTTTGAGCAAATTGCTTTTAGTTAGGTTAGTGTAGATTGGTGAGGCATAGAACAGTATGGAGATTAGAAGAGATTGGGCAATAGTAGTTCTAGTTGTAGAGGTGAGGAAGGGTCTAATCCTATATAGGGAGCCCAGTCTTCTGTTAACTTTTTTATAGTGTTGTTAATGTGAATGTCAAAGTTAAGGTTGTTATCTATTGTAATTCCAAGGAGTTTAGTGTAGGATTCTGGTGAAATGAGGATACCATTATTAGAGATGACTGAGAAGTCAAGTGGTGTAGACTTGCGGGTAGGAGAGAAGAGTAAGAGTTTGTTTTTTTTGGGATTCAAGAGGAGACAGCACTTTAAAAACCATGACTCTACTGTGTTAAGCACATTCTGAGTTATGGATTGTAGTTCAGAAGAAGATTTAGGTGTACAGATGAGTGTAAAGTCATCTGCATATTGTATGCAAGTAGCTTGTGGAATAGCTAAATGAAGATCATTTATAAAAATGGAGAAAAGTAGCGGGCCTAGAATTGATCCCTGGGGGACACCCAAGGTGACAGGTAGGAGGGATGATAGATTATTTTCCCAGAGCACTGCTTGCTGCATATTGCTGAGGTAGGAGGAGAACCATTGCATAGCTAGAGAGTCAAAAGAAAGTGACTTTAGTATATTTAAAAGCAAAGGGTGGTTCACCATGTCAAAAGCTTTTGAAAGATCTAAGAAGAGAGCTGAGAAGAGAGTATTATAGTTGCGGTTTGTGTTGATAGAGTCAGTGTAGGAAAGAAGGGCAGTAGTGGTGCTGTGGAATGGTCTAAAACCATGTTGGGTATTGGCTAGTAAGTTATGCTGAATTAAATGGTTCAGTAGCTGGTGATGAATGCCTTTTTCCATGATTTTAGCTAATGGGGATAATAAAGCTATTGGTTGGTAGTTGGTGTAGTCATTTGAGTTACCTCCTTTATGTAGAGGAATGATGTGAGAAATTTTCTATATGTCTGGGATGGTTGCTTCATTTATGGTTCTATTTATAAGAATTGATATGGGATAGGCTACAGCTGTAGCTGCTTTTTGCAAATATTCAGCTGGGATCTGGTCAGCAGAAGGAGTACAAGGCTTGAGTTTTTGGATGAGTTTGAGGATAAATTTGGTAGAGATGGGTTGTAATTTGAAATTGGGAATAGGGCTATCATTGGGGATAAGAAATCTAGAGTTGTCAAGGGGTAGTTGGTTGGCCAGGGATTGTATGGTCTCAGTAAAGAATGAGTTAAAAGTATTGGCGATTTCACTTGGGGTTTTGCTTCAAATAATAAATGTTATCTATTTGTACATCTTAGTTTAAAGTTCTAGTTATATATCTCACTACTTGCCCATCTTAGCCTGCTCTTGGCCCTTCCCCCTAACTTGTGGATAGATCTGCAACCTTTCCTTCCTCTTACATTTTTAACCCTAGATGGTATACCTTATGCATATTGTACATGCTGGCTGCCTAAGCTGTTTGTGAGATCTCTGAGGGTACCACCACAGACCCCACTTTTTAGTATACCAGTACCCTGGCTTCCATTTAAAGAATTCATACACTTGTGGGATACTTAGCTATGAAACTACCCTTCTGTTAGAGTGGAGAGGGGGAGGGGCTTATACACCATTAAATGACCTCATTTTATTGTCAGTGTTTACTGCGTTCTTGAGACATGCTCACTGGCACATCTGTAGATTGATTCTGTTGCAAAATAGAGATGTTGTTAGGTGATATTTGGTATCCTGCTCACAATTGTTAACTGCAGTCTTTTGTTCTACTTTATCTCCTGTAGATCTGTCCCCCAGAATTAAAGTTTCACTTAACCTATTATTATTGCATCTGAAGTTAACACATCATAACAGTTAGGCCTCCTGCTGCTCAGATGCCCACACATCTAGTGGACCAGCTGTCATGGCTCCCAACACTTCCAGAGACTACAGCAGAGACTACCCTCTTTATAAATACCATATACCAACAGAAACAGAGTTTGTAACTCCTGTGTCTGTTTTTTTTGGGGGGGGGGGTATTTAAAAGGGATCCACCCCTTTGGCTTTGTTCTGCATCACTCCTGTATTCTGCCTTTCTTCTCACCCACCCCACATCTCTTCTTTTACAGTGACTATTTTTTCTCACTCAGTATTCAACATATTTCTCCATTAGGTTTATAGGTTCATAGGTATGTACTAGACTAAATGCACTGGCCCAGCAATCAAGGACCCTCAGTCCTCACCACTAATGCCAGTGAGGGGCGTCCACATTGGGAAGGATAACAAATACACACACAGTAAAGCACAATTTCACTTAAGAGCACACAGAGATCACAGTCAGTCTAGGGCTGGATTCTGTCTTTCTCTCCAGATCCCCAATAAGACTTCCCATTGGCACCGCTATAGAGTGGGGTCCTTAGCGAGGGTCCCAAGCCAGCTCCTCCTAGCATGCTCTCTGTCCAACCAGTGCTTTGTGTCCCCTGCCCAAGTAGCTGACACACACACACACACACACACACACACACACACACACACACACACACACACACACACACACACACACACACACACACAAACACACTTTGAGATATGATTTATATACAACCACACAGACACTCCTGTGGAAGGCTGGCACAGGTTTGCTAGCTGTGCCCATTCTGTCCAGGCTATAAGGTAGTAATCACTGCCATCAGGACCCTTACTTATCAGCTACTAAACAGACCCTTACCGAAAGGTGTCCAGTTATTACTGTGCAATGTTATTATCCAAATGGTAAGAGCAACTGAGCAGCAAGGCTTATTTGGAGTGTCCTTGTACAGTATCACTATATACATCCAATGTACTCTAGAGCTTAAATTATCAATGCACAAAACAGCCACAGTTGAAAGGTTTAAAATATTTAATAATAAATAATAAAAACACAAGACAATACTTCTTACTACACAGTGCTAGTCAAAAGTTCAGAGATCACAGGAAAATGCTTAAATAATATTGTAGAATAGTCTGACATAAATATAGAAAACAGCTAGACTAAACTTACTATTTTCTATCTATTTCTAGGAGAGACACTAAAGTCTAAGATCCTACTTACACACAGACAGAGCAAGCAAGTACTGGTGAGTGGTCAGTTCGGAAGACAAATGCAAAATGCTTGCCCTCTGTCTCTGAGAAAGTCCTTTAAATTGATAATACATTCTGCTGACTCATTTTAGATTATACCATTCTTAACAATTCTGTGGATTCCCAGGCTAACAGAAACTCTACATTGACATTTCTTAGTAAACTTGCACCTGGTCAGGAAACTACAGCAATTAAAAACATTATATATGTAAAATTTAGCAATTAACTCTAGTCTCAAAACAATAGAAAGAATCTACTGGTTCAGACACCATGGCACCGAGCCCCGAGATCAAAACAGTCATAAAATGCTTGATTTATCAGCTTTCTTACAGCAGAGTTCGCTGTTGTTACATTTTTGCAGTCCAATATCCAATACAGTCTTTTCACATTTAAGAAAACAAGCCTGTGGCTTATATTAATGTTTACAACGTCTAGGTACCTAATTTCCCATCTTTCTCTCTCTCCCTGCAGGATGGCATATACTGATTGTTTAATTTTTTTTCCAAATGAAGATGAAGCAGAAATATTTTGTTTAAGTACTGTCTCTGTATATATAATACTTGTGTTTCTTTTTGATTATTTCTTTCGACTCTGTACTTTACTTTTGCTGTATAACCAATTTGAAAATTCTGTAGTTGTCTATGAACTAAAACAATGAGCGAAAAGGTCACTGAAAAACCAATCAGTAAAAACAAAATGAAAACTCCAGCAAAGCTAGAACTTCCATTGAGTGACCTCCCAAATCTCTTGTATCAGAGGCACATGGGATATATGCAAATGATCCTTATGAACAACAGGTGTTTCAGCTAATTGGCAATTCTGAATGCCCATGACTTGTTTCATCATTTCAATGGACAAATTTAAGCCAATAAAGCCATACCCCAATAGCTGTGGATATGTATACTTCGGCCTTGTTATGACCTCATCAGCATAGCACAAGCTATGAATGGAATTAATAATTTTATATTGTGATGTACTTTTACTGTGGATTTAATGGAGCTTTTCTCCTCGGGTCTCCTCTGAAAATGGGCCCCAAGCCCAGCAGGACCGACCTGGTTAACAAATGTCAATAAATAAATAAAATAAATAAATGACAGAATTATCTACAAAATTCTATCTAGCTAGGCTGGCAGCCTTCACATATCTTCACACTAATGACCACAGGGGCCTTTTTAAGCCTAGCCATGCATTCCAAATCTCTAGCAAGTTCTGGTACCCTTGATAAGTGTAAACAGGAGCTTGGGAGATGAAGCATTTACAAGCAGATGCCTGGGAGATGAGCCATTTATAGGCTGCCTGTGTCCATTAGAGACATAGGTGCCAAACCAGAGATGACTTTCCTATTTCCCATCCAGTTGTCTAAGTTACCCTTGAATTGGGTTAGGGAGTAATGTTGCTTCACATGGATGGGAGATACATACGTGACTCTCCAGCAGGTCCTATTTATATCACAGACAAGGTTTAAGTCTTTAGAATGGGTAATTCTGGTGCTGTTTGTTTTGTGGATATGCAGGAGCTCCATCAGAGTGGGGTCTGACAATGCACTGTATGCCAGACATAGATCTCCCCTCAACAGCCTGTATGAGATAGAATACAGGGATAGGGCCTTGAGGCGGTCTGCAGAGAAAATATTGCTTACAATCTGTATTCTTTTAGTGAGAAACCTCTGTGGATTTTCCAACTGTTGAATGTATGTAGTAGGCACATACCAAAGGGGACATTGTACTCAATGACAGATATGATGAATGCTGAATACAGTGGAACATGACTTCCTTGGACTTAGATGCCATACCTTTGTTTATAAGTTGTGCAACACAGAATGATTTCCTCACTACTGTAGACATGTGATCCTCAGAGGCTAGATTACTGTCTACATGTGTCCCCAAGTCCCTCACTACTGGGTCATCTCTTAGGGGTGTGTTGTAAATATAATAGTTACCAGGGATGGATGACTTTCTGAATGATATTATTATGCATTTCTTAGCAATTAGTATTACCCATGGTTCTGGCACCAGCTATTTGTATGTGTCAGCACTTCCTGGAGAACATTTGTGTAGTCAACCAGAGGGCAGTGACATTGTCCTTGACTTCAGAGAAGTAAATGTCAAAAAGGAGCAGTCCAAGGACCGGTTCCTGAGGGACTTTGTAATTGGTCTCTTTGTAGAGGAAGACTCTCCAGTTCTAACTTCCTGGGTCCTGTGAGCCAGCTGGCTATCTATCAGGTGACATAAGGATTTATACCTAACCTCTTGAATTTGTCAACAATTCCTGAGGGAGGTATTGTGTCAAATGCTTTGAGCAGGTCAAGGAAGGCAGTGTGAATAACTTTGCCTTCATCGATTGTTTTGGTGACCTTCTCAAAGAAGTCCACAAGGTTGAGTAGGCATGACCTACCCTTAAGAAAACTAACTTGGGTTGGGTCCAGTGTCTGGAGGTTTCCTGTGTCATTATTGATCATTTCCATGATAATTATTTCCATGGCTTTGTGTATGAAACTAGTGAGACTGATGGGTCTGTATTTTCTAAAGGCTGTAGATGTCCAACCTTTGTACAGAGGGATGACTGCTGCTGTTCTCCATTCATGAGGCACAAAGCCTTTTTGGAGGCTACAGTTAAATAGCAGTTCCAGTGGACCTGACAAGCCATGTTTCATGCTATGTAGAAGGAAACCTAGGATATGGAATGGGCCCATTGATGCAGTGTTCTTGGCCTTAGAGACAGCATTAAGGACCTGTTCCCCAGTGATAGTAGGGGGAATTATATTTGATGGTATTTCCTGAAGGAAGCTGAGTGGGAGAGAGGGTTAAAGTTGGAGATGAATTTGTCAAGCAGTATGTTTGCTATATATCTTCTGGCTCAGTATAAGTCTCCCCATTAACAATGAGCTCTGCACACAATTGTGTATTCCCTTTACGTTTGTGGACAAAGCTAAAGAATGCCTTGTGGCTGTCCTTGGCCTGGGAGGCCAAATTTACCTCAAATTTGGATTTGCTAGACTTTATCTATCCTCTGAGTTGTTCAGTTTGATGAAAGCGTTTTTATCCTGCTGGTTACTACACCTCCTAATTTTTGCCATGATTTTCTTCCTTCTGTTATACAGTCTATTTTTCTCATTCCACCAGGGTGGCTTGTTTTTTTCTTTTCTTTTTTTTTGAGTTATTTCTGTACTTCTTCCTGATGGGTACATCTGACTCTATTCAGCTATTAACATGCTTGTAGAGGGTTTCTGTGAACAATTCCTCAAAGGCAGCAGTGTTCCCAGAGTTTATGGGGGCTTGAAATTTTGACAGGTTATTACTTAATAGTAGGAAGTTAGCATTGGAGTTATTCCTGAATATTGCAAGGTTAGCTGGGGTTCCATGTTTTATTTTTACTTCAAAGGAGACCATTTTGTCGTTTTAACTTACCAAAAAAGACATTACACTAGGAGGTGTGCAGCACTCTCACATATTAGTGAGTAATAGATCCAGTATGTTTGCACCCCTGGCCAGTGTATTGACAATCTGATCCAGGAAGTTTGTATCGACAAAATCCAGGAATCCCTTTGCCTGTGCGTTAGGTGTGGTATATGATTCGCAGTTAATAGTGGAGTAATTAAAGTTGCCCATGAATATGGCATTTAGTTGGATGGTGAGTGTTTCCAATAAGTTTAAATTCATGTTATGGGTTTTCTGGGTCATAGAAGGGGACCTATAGCTAGCAAAGAAGCAGTATTGGGATTCTGCCTGTGGTGATATGAATGAGGAGAATCTTTAGTGCATAGTCTTGTTTGATCAGCCTTGAGATATATTTATTTTTTATGTAAACTGAGACATCTCCAGCTTTAGTCCCTGTCTGTGTAGTAGCTGGTCTAAATGTGGGGACAGAATAACAGCCTTGCACCGCCAGTGTGCTCTTCAAGGCTTTAAACTAAGTCTCAGTGACCACACAGATGTCAGCATTCTCTAGAATGAGGAGAACTTGTAGGGTGTGGACTTGTTTGTCTCGACTCTAGCATTGAGCAGTAACACCTTTAGATTTTCTTGGTTTTGATTTGCTATGTCATAAGTAAATAGTGTGGGAAGAAATAGCCAGGGAATTGTTATGGCTAGGCTTGTATAGGCCCTAGGGCCGATAGCCTAGTACCAACCTATGAACCTAAGTGCTTTCACTTTGGCATTGCCTAAAAAAGCACTATGGGAGAAGAACATTTTTTAGCTAATATTCGAAAGCCTAGAGGGGAGAGGTGCAGACTATCCCTGGCAAAGCAGCATGGTCTTTTGACCATCTCCTTCCATGCTAACAAATGTTGCACCCCTTTAAAATGACGCCACAAACTAAGCCAATTATTAAAGTCAACCATCTTCTGTTCATATTGTGGCATCATCCTAGGAGAAAGTAAAATGCTGCTCAGTTTTAGGCTCATACCAGCCTGAGACACATATTTCAAGAGCTCCATGATGTCTCTCTTCGGGTCCACTTTGTAATTTCGAAATACTAAAATCTCGAATTTCAGTATTTCGAAATCACAAAGCCAAAAACCCATCCACAACTCATAAACTCGAAAACACACAACCGCGAAATTCAAAATCCCGCACCTATTCTACACATGCAGTACACACATAAACATACACAACCCCCCCACAATCAAGCAAATACATCTAAACTACACCCCCTCACACCCCCTACTTATATATTCTAACTCCAAGATTACACAAACAGAAACACAAACGAAACTCACACACACACACATCTTACAGTTCCTCAAACACACACATAACAGTCACAACACACACTTACACACACTAAACCCCTAACCAACATACTTACACACACACACTTACCAAAACTAAACCAAAACATCCAAACACCGCACCACTGGAAGCAGAAATTCAAAATATCTGTGCTTCAGTATTTTGAATTTTGCACTTCTGCCGGTTTCAGAAATGTGAGTCTGCGGCTTTGTAAGTTCGAAATACTGACATTCGAGATTTCAGTATTTCGAATTTACAAAGTGGACCCTCTCTTCATATAGTCTAGGGAAGTAAGTCTCAAGTTATTTACACCCACATGGACTATGACTGAGTCATACTGGTACTTGTAGCCCAATGGCCTGAGTGCGTGCTTAATGTGGAGTATCCTGGTCCCTGAAAAGCAACTCACAGTGACTTTCTCCTTCCTTAGCCTAGTAAGAGGAACATCAGTATATTATTTAACATATGTTTACTGGGAAAGTCCGACTTCGAACTAAGCCAATTTTCAGCGGAAGCCCAGGGAGAAATGCTCCAGACGCATGTCTTTGTAACATGGGAGGAAACCGGAGTACCCAGAGAAAACCTACACGAACGCAGGGAGGACATGCAGACTCCATGCAGATGGCACTCCAGAATCAAACTAGAGAACCTCTTGCTGTGAGGCAACAACACTACCGCTGCACCACTGTGCCGTCCAGTCTCACAATGGAGTCTCCAATGACCATAATGTTGGATTGTGTGGTGACTTGCCTTATGGGCTTAGAAACAGAGGCTCCATGAGATGTGTTGATGTGGGTGTTGTTTTGAAAGAGTGCATTTGAGGCTGTTGAGGGTATTTATTATGTGTACTTCATCTAGAAGATCTTTGGGGTTTAGGAAGGTTACATTTAAGTGCCACAACACAGGTGGGTCTATGTATCTGCTTTGAATTGTGTGTGATGGGTGCAGATTGTGTTCTACTGACAAACTAATTGACATTAGGAGTGCTTTTATGTGAGAGCTTTGATTTCAGTGACATTTTGTAAATGCATCTCTATCAGTTTGCTTGAGAATTAACTGGTTAACAGTAAACATGAGACAATTTCTACATTGCCTCAGGATGCCCATATCCACCGAGCTGGAAACGCAGATAGTGATAAAGTTCATATCCATGGCAGCAGGCCCTTTTTTATTGATTACAAGGTTTCAGGGAGAATATAAAGTCATGTCAGGAGTATCTGGTTTGTAGCTCTGGAGGCAGAGCTTGTCACTGCAAACTAGTTGCTTTGTGTGCAGCTAGGTATTGGTGAAATTTCAGGGGTGCTGTTACAGGAGAATGTCAACTCAAGGTACAGGCTTGATATTAGCTAATATTTACTGTAATCTTCATTTAACTGTCATGTTTTCATTAACTGTCATATCATTACAATTTTATGTATGTTCATTTACTATTCTAAGTGGGTACATTTACTACATTCATTATTTTTTGATTGACTGTCATATCATTACTAGTCCACGTATATATGTACATTTATTATGTAAATCTCCTCAGGCCTCCACTGAAAATGGGACTTGTGCCCAGTTGGATTTTCCTGGTAAGCAAAAGCTATAAATACATAAGTAAATAAATATTGTTTAAGCCTTGTATCCTTCTTGCAAGGTATCACCGTGAGGATTTTCAGTTGTTGCATGCACCTGGACAGATAAATGCCAAAAGAGACAATATACCTCATGCATATATCTCAACTTCTTAGAGCCAGAAATATGGACAAAGCCATAAATAATGGGGGGGGGGGCAAAAATAGGGACACTTTTTAAATATTGCTCTTACAAACTTAGAAAGTTCATAGAATAATAGGTTTTGCATTTAGTATGAATTGTCTGAAGGGCATGAAGTCAGAAACTCAAATGTTTGTCATTATCTGACTTCAACCCTCAAAGATTTGCCAACAATTTGCCATTAAACTTCAATTTTATGAGAAACCGTCCAAAAATATGAGGCAACAATCTGGACATTCTGTAAAAATCTGTACACTTGAGAGGTATGACTCCATGACTGGCCTAAGATGGCTGAGTAAAGGGGAACAATGGCATCTCTGGATCTAGAGGCAATCCTCTTGTTAATAAGCTGTACATTATCGAAGGACTTCATTAAAGACAGAGGACACATACTCGTGAAAATTATGCCATTATCCACATAAGTTCCAAATCCTGGACAACTGGGTCAATTATTCATGGGACGGGGGCTGTTGTCAATGTGGTAGTTCCCTGGAGGATGTTGATTTTCCAAAGGAGACAATAATGCATGTTTTTGGCATTTAGCTTTAGTCCTTTAGTGTGGCACCAGTTATTTTTATGAAACAAGCCTTCCAGTAGGATGGCTGAGTCTTTTGGCAATTTTTCTCTGTTCCTAACTTGCAGTCATTTGCAAACTTAGTTAGACAAAGCCCTTTTGCTATTGGCTTGTACTTTGGAGAAGTGCCAAGCAGGAGAGATCTCAGCACAAAACTCTGGGGGACTTCATTGATGACAGGTCTCTTTGTGGCGGTGGCTTTCCCTATTTTTAACTCCTGTGTGATATCTGTGGGCCAGTTGGCAATCCAGAGAGGGGCAAAAAGTGTTTATTATGCTTTTCTACTATGCCTGAGTGGAGGATTGAGTCAAACATCTTGGTCAGGTTAAGATAGGTGGAGTGTACAATTTTACCTTCATCCATTGCTTTTGTGACCTGTTCAAAAAAATCTACCACGTTAAGTAAGCATGACCTGACTTTGACTAATCCAAACTGAGATGGATCCAATGTTTGGAGGTTCCCTATGTCCTCATTGATTAATTCCATGATAATACTTTTATTTATTATTTATTTATTTATTTATTCATTTAACATTTGTTTACCAGGTAAGTCCAACTTGGAATAAAGACAATTTTCAGTGGAGGCCCAGGGAGAAATGCTCCAGATGCATGTCTTTGTAACGTGGAAAGAGACCGGAGCACCCGGAGGAAATCCAAATGAACACAGGGAGGACATACAGACTCCACACAGAAAGCACCCCAGCCGAGAATCAAACTGGAGAACCTCTTGCTATGAGGTGACAATGCAACCACTGCACACAAATCAACCCAGAAAAGCTAGCAAAGCCAGTAACAGTCAGGAACTATTCTAAGGGAAACTATATGCTATTAAGTGACAGTTTGTCAAAATTCATGGTGCCTCCTAATCCAGACACCACAGCTACTTATGCAGAATTATTCACAGAGTTCCCATACAAACATGTGAATGGCTGTAGAGAGGATGTCACGCCTACCAGAAGTAAACCCAAACCAAATACTAAAAAAAAAAACCTCACTAGTGGAATCCTCACCAAAACAGGATACATAGTAAAATGAAAAAAACTCATGGCCAAAATCAGGAAGTGCAACTCCCTTAAAGACAAGTGGTCTCTTATACAAATAAACAAGAAACTAAGAGGTATAATTAAGTTCAACAAGGCCAACTATGAGGTCAGTATAGCCTTGTAGGCTAAGGACAATCACAAGGCTTTTTTCAGCTATGTCTGCAACCTAAAAGGTAACACATAGCTGTATGCTGAAGCGGTGGTGAACTGTACAATTTCATTAATCAGGGTGACATAGCAACTTTACTGGCTGATAAATTCAGCTCACACTTCATTCTCCTCACTCCTCCCTGTCCAGCTCTTCTGGAAGAAATCCCCTCCAGAATAATTCTTCTAAGTATTAGCAGGGAACTGGTGCTGGCAGCACTCACTAAAGTCAAGAACACCGCCTCTAGGAGTTCCAACAACAATTTAATATATGACCTATTAGGGCCACTTAAGGGTCTTTTCAAGTACAGCCTTAATACAGACTACATTCCAAGTGAATGGAGGACTGTAACAGTCATTCCTCTCCGCAAGGGTGGGCCATCAACTGACCCATCAACTGGTTAACCAATGTGTTTTTTACATTAAGAAGAGTGGCAGTATTATTCTAGTGGTAGTAGTAATGTAGCCTGGTTAGTCCAGTCTGACCTGGGAAACACATATGGAGGCTTAAAGTGAGATTTTTCATCAACCAGCTTTTTATGGAAATAGTTAGGTGTTAATTTGCACTTGCCCGCTACTTTTGCTGTGCTTTTCAATTAAAAAGTTCCAGAATCATCCATCTTGTGGCAGAAGGAATTCATCTAATTTCTCTTAGTTGAGAAGCACTCCAGGGAGCTCAAAGTACAGTTGTTTATTTTCCAGAGAGCAGATGAGGTAGTTTTCAGCTTTTTTCTGTCTGCTGTAAATTCTGCACATTTGTGCTGAGCTGTTCACCATACAGGGGCAGTTAGCAGTACTCTGTATTGTAGAAAACCTATTAACTAATCATAGGTTCATAGGTTGATACTAGGCTATCTGCCCTAGGGCATTTATAAGCCTAGCCAGAGTGTGTATGGCTTTCGCCACCCATTTTAAATTAATTTTGCTATGCCCTTTTTCGCGGTTAGTATACTGTGCCTCTGTCTAACAGTGACACAGAAGTGATACCTGGGGTAAACCTACGATCTCCCATCCACTCATCAAGATTCCTCTTGAAGAGAGTCAATGAGGGACTCTGCCTAACCTGGACTGGGATTTTATTCCAGAGTGAAGGGAGCCTCTGGGTTATGAATCTGTCCCTCCAGCATGTCCTATTTATTTCAGTGCTGAGGTTTAAGTCCCTCGAGCACGTAGCTCGATGGGATTTGGATTTTCTGAGGTGCAGCATGTCCATTAATTCGGGTTGGACATGGCTTTATACGTCAGGCACAGATCGCCTCTGAGCAGGCGGTATGCCACTGAGTAGAGCTGGAGTTTCTTTAACCGGGCAGCATACGGCATCTGTTTGAGCCCCTTGATCCTCTTGGTGAGGTACTTTTGGGGTCTTTCCAGTTGCTGCAGGTGTCTGGTAAGGTACATCCCAAAAGGGGCATTGTACTCAATTATGGGCCTGATGAGGGATGAGTAAAGAGGCACGATGACCTCCCCTGATCTAGATGTGAATCCCTTCATAATTAGGTGGGCTATATAAAATGTTTTTCTAACCACTTTGGCCATGTTGTTGTCAAATGAGAGATTGCTATCAACTTGGGTCCCCAGGTCCCTAATTACTTCTTCTGTACTTAATGGATTACCACCTATGTGGTAATTTGTGGGCACTTTGTTTTTGCCAAAGGGGATGACTATACACTTTTTGGCGTTTAGCTTGAGGCCATGGCTCTGGCACCAGTTGTCTGTTTCTATGAGGCCCTTTTGGAGGATGCTTGTGTCAGCTGGAGAGTCTATTATGGCACCCAGTGTACAGTCATCTGCAAACTTGGTCAGCCACAGTCCTTCCATGTTGGCCTGTACCTCCGAGAAATATATACCGAACAAGAGAGGTCCCAAGACTGAGCCTTGTGGGACGCCAGTTTATTTATTTATTTATTTATTTATTGCAGTTGGTTTACCAGGATAGTCCATTGGGCCATAAAGAACCCATTTTCAATGGAGTCCTGGGGAGAAAAGCTCCAAAACAGGCAAAAATATACATGAAACAGTAGCAATATAGGTACAGCAGGTAGTAATGATAGTTATACAAATGAGAAAGGAAAATATTTAAAATAAAATAGTCCAAATACAACAATTAATACAGATTTATAAGGATATACAACAATATTACAGCAAATAAAGCAATTATACAATTCGAGAGGAATCATTCACACTGTGGAAAGGCACAACGTCATACTAAAGGATGTTGCATAGTGGGGGAAGTAAACTAAAAGCTTGTCTAGTCCATTCTATACAATTATATAGGAAGAGTAGAGTAGAAGCAGGAAGAAGCAGGGGAGGTGAGAAGACAGAGTTAGTTATGTAGGGTGGGAGCAAGAGCATTCCCACCCAGTTGTAATTGGTTTGGAGTCTGACATGGCTCCAGCTATTTTAACCATGTGGGTTCTGTCCTTGAGCCAGTTTGCAACCCATCTAGTGACATAGGGGTTTATATTTAAGCTGGTGAGCTTATCTATAATGCCCGAGTGGGGTATTGTATCGAAGGTTTTTGCGAGGTCCAGGTAGGTTGTGTGGACCACCTTCCCCTTGTCAATGGCCTTGGTGACTCTTTCAAAGAAATCGACCAGGTTTAAGAGGCAGGATCTGCCCTTAACAAATCCGAGCTGGGTAGGATCCAGTGTCTGTAGGTCCCCAATATCATTATTTATAAGGTCCATGATGATCCTTTCCATAGCTTTGCAGACCAAGCTAGTGAGACTTATGGGGCGATAGTTTCCAGGATCCGTTGAGGCACCACCTTTGTGGAGAGGGACCACTGTTGCTGTACGCCACTCTTTGGGTACATATCCTGTAGTAAGGCTGAGATTGAACAGTAGTTTTAGGTTTGGGTTTAGCTCTTCTTGGAGTTCATGTAGGACGCAGCCCGGGGCACTGTCTGGTCCCATTGATGCTGTTTCTTGCTTTGGAGAGGGCAGCTCTTACCTGAGCATCTGAAATGTCAGGGGGGCAGCACTCTGCTGGGATAGATAAAGTTTAGTACTTCATATAGGTTCATAGGTAATTAAGTGGCCTACTTTGCCATTTGAGGGCCCAGCCAATTACCCCCCATGAAGCATCAAACCCTGCAAACCCTGCACTTGTGTATGCAAGGTAAACCCATTAACCATTACTGCATCCTCCTACACTAAGCTAACTGCCCCTACGAGTCATTTCCCAAATTTCAAGCAGCCTTGTCCCCTTAAGAGGCTCAACCCTGCACCTGTTGTGTTTAAAAGCCTTTTAGCTTGGCATTACACCCGTCCTCATTATTCAGCCCTTTTGTTGGGAGGGGAGAAGTTTGCGCTGAACCTGTCAGCTAGGATGTTGGCAATGTCTGTGGGTTCGGTGTATTTTTTGTCATTTTGGACTAATTCTGAGCATATCTGGGAATTCCCACCCAGGTTCCAAACATAACTAAAGAAAGCCTTGTGATTATCCTTAGTGTCCTGTGCAATTTTTCTCTCGAAGCTGGCCTTAGACTATTTTATGAGTGCCCATAGTTTTTTGCTAATACTGATCAGAGATGCCTTCCCTTTTTGGGATTTTGCTCTGTCATGTAGTAGCTTCCTCCTTCTATTGTAAAGTTTGTTTATGGCTGGGGTCCACCAGACAGGATGTCTGCCTTTGGAGGACTGGGTCTTGGTTTTGTTTGGGATTGCATGATCCATGCATTCCTGAAGGTGTTCATAGAATGCTTTTATAAAGGATTTTGTGGTCTGGGCCGTATTATCCACAGGCCCGGGGGCTTTGAAAGATTCCATCTCGGTTTTGAGGAGTGTGAAATTTGCTTTAGAGAAGTTTTTCACTGTGGTTTTCTGGGCATGGGGTGGGGTCGGGATGTGAATATCCAGTGAGATTAGTTTATGGTCTGATCTTACCAGTGAGGGATACACTTCTGGTCTGGAGCATAGAGTCCCCATGTTGGTGATGATCAGGTCCAGTATGTTTTCCCCTCTTGTGGCAGTGGTAACAAGTTGTTCCATAGCATCTGAGTTTATAAATTCTAGGAACCTTTGGGCTAGGGTGTTGGAGCTAGAGTAATGCTCCCAGTCTATGGTTGGGTAGTTGAAGTCACCCAATATAATGGTGTTTGGAGAGACCTTCATATTTTCCAGTGTTCTCAGGAAGGCCGAGTGGGGTTCCTGGGTTTGAGAGGGTGGTCTGTAGCAGGCTATAAACTGGAAGGCAGTTTTACCCACTGTTAGTTGCACATGGATAGTCTCTGATGCTTCGTGCTGTGCCACCAACCTGGAGGTGTGGGTATATTTGATGAATATTGATACTCCCCCTCCTTTTGTGGTTCGGTCAAGTTTTGGGGCCGAAAAGCATGGTATGAGGTATAACCTGGCAGTGCTGGGGTGCTCTCGAGAGCCTTGAACCAGGTTTCTGTTACTGCACAGATATCGATGTTCTCCATGCTAAGGAGAGTTTTGAGCGCGTGCATCTTGAAGTTTAGACTTCTGGCATTGCGTATCATTACTCTTAGTTTCTTATCCCTTGTGATACCTATGGAGGTGGGTTTATCTTTTGAGTCTTGCCTAAAAAAGGCACTATTGGGGTAGCAAGAGCCTTTGCCAATATCCAAAAGCCCAGGGGTGACAGGTGCAAGCCGTCCCTAGCGAAGCATCGTGGCTTGTCGAGCATGTCATCCTAGGCTGACAGGCATTGGATCCCCTTTGAATGACACCAATACTTAAGCCAATTGTTGAAATTGATAATCTTGTCTTCATACTGTGGCATCATTCTTGGTGAGGGTAAGATGCTACTCAAGGTCAGGGTCATACCGGCCTGGGCTACATGCTCATAGAGCTCCTCTATGTCTCTTTTCATGTAGTCCAGGGAGGTACGTCTCAGGTCATTCACACCAGCATGGACAATGACTGAGTCATATTTGTACTTGCCTTGGAGTGACCTGAGTGCTTGTGTTATGTGGCGGATCCTAGCGCCTGATAGGCAGCTCACCGTGACCTTCTCCTTGTTCAGCCTGGTGAGCGGGACGTCAGTGTGCCTGATGATAGAGTCACCTATTACAAGTGTATCAGGTGTGTTGTTTAGCCTTAAGGGCTGTGACTGTTCGGCAGACTGGCTTTGTGAGCTATGTGTTGCACGTGTTTTGTTTTGGGGTAGTGGTTGCTTGGGTGTCTGCTTTGGAGGTCTCTGCTGCTTAGGCAGATTTTTATTTAGAGCCTCCAAGTATGTTTTTGTGTGTTTATGTGTTTGGTTTGCTGTCGTGGTAGGTCTATGTGAGACTGGAATTGTAGTGAGTTTTATTAGCAGTTTAATCTGCAATACAGAAAGAATTTGCATGGAGCTAAGTTTAAGGCAGTTAGTTAGCACATCAAACAGTGCCAATATCAGATTATATCACTATCTAACATCTAGCCTTAACACTAGACATCAGTCAGGTAGAACATAACAGCCCAACCCTCATACAGGTCCTGACAAGATAGATTTTTAACTTCTTAATGTCTCCATAACCAGCTTAATAGATATGGGCGCACATAGACAACAAAACAATTTTCTGATGTACTCAGAAACTTAAATGAAACTTTTCCAAACCTCAAGACCACCTAAGCTGTAAAATGGCAATACCTATCCTCAGCAATCACTAAAGCCCACATCAAAAGCAACACCTAACACCACACATAAGCCTACACTCAGTGATGCCCCAAGTCCATAAAACAAGCAGACACTTTACCTAGTACTCTTGTCACACAGGATGCTATTGTATGACACACAGATGCCCCTCTCACCTGGCTGGACAAGGAGAAGATAACGGTTAGTTACCTGTCTGGAGCTAGGATCACCAATATCATGCACGCACTCAAGTCATGGTACCACAGGTACCAGTATAATTCTATCATAGTCTATGTGGGTGTAAATTACCTGGGATGTGCCTCACTGGACTATATGAAAAGAGATATTATGTATCTATATGAATATGTGTCACAGACAGGCACGTGCCTTGCTTTGAGCAGCGTTCTATCTTCACTAATGATGATATGACAGTATGACCAAAAAATGATTGATTTTAATAATTGATGTAATTTCTGGTGTCACCCCAGGGGTATCTGATATCTATCAGCACGGGAGGACATGGTTAATAGACCACATTGCTTTGCTCACTGGGCTTTCAGCTATTGGCTAAAACTTTATTCTCCCTCTTACAGCCTTTTTAAGTAATGTCAAAATGACAAAACTACAAACAGCAAAAAAAAAAAAAAAAAAAACTTAAGGTAACCTTGAGGTGTTACTACTCAGTGCTAGGAGCCTAAACAAGAAACTTCACACCCTACAAGCTCTCCTCCCTCTGGACAAAGTAGGCATCTGTTCTGTTACCGAGACTTGGTTTAAAGCCGCAGAAAGTACTCTGGCAGAGCAAGGATACAGTGTCTTCTACACATTTAGGCAAACATCAGCACAGACAGGGGCTAAAGGTGGAGGTGTTGATCTACATCAGCAACAAATGCAATGCAAGGTTGGTTAAACAGGATGATGCCTTGGAGTTTATTCACATCCAAGTCAACATAGACAAGGTTTTTTACCATGTCCTGGCCAGGTATAGACAGTGGCGACTGATGACTTTAAACTAAAAAGGGGCTGCAGGAGACAGCTGAATGGGTGGGGCCAATGGGAAGGGGTGTGACCAACTAGAAAAGGGTGGAGCTATGCTCAAAACCACAACAACTGGAACTTTAATTAACTACACTGCTCTGGCTGCCAAACCATCATTACAAGAGTCCAGTCAAGACAAAATGAAGTGTAGAAGAAAAAATATTTTAATGCATTGGCTACATGACAGCTTACTTAATATCTAGATGGAAACACAAAGGTTGTGAGGAATGAAAAAATAAATTACTTTTTAAATACATTACTGGAATGCCAGTCAAAATCAAGTATAAAAAAAACAAGCAGCACTCAGCTCAAACCACTTCTCCTTGCACTGCAGTTCTAATTATAATTTATATTCAGCTTTATAAAATTACCAAGTAACATGCTGAAAGTTGCAATCTCTGTGATACCTCCACTTGTAAAAATGTTTCTTATCCAAAAAAGACCTACTGCCTGACAACAACTATCTACTTGTTTAATGGGGAAAACATGATCAAAGTAAAAAATGAACAGCAAACAAGAAACAAGCTCAAGCTAAATTACTTAAAGGATTACTGCACAAGTTATGGACCACACATTATAGATTGGCAATCTGTTTAGTTTACAGGTAAAGCCTGCAAAGAGGACTGCAAGTCTCCAACAAATGTAATGAGCTTCTGAAAATACTGTAATCCTGTCCTTTATTAAAAATACTGTCATATAAATTTCAATACCTAAGGCTTATACATTATCTAGTTATGTAAATATTCTCTGCATGGCAACAACAAAAAGGCTTTCAATGTTGGTAATTCTTAAGCTTACTTGCATCTTACAATCTCAGACAAGTTTACCTGATGGTCATTAAAGCACTGCTACTTAAACATAGAGCAACAGAGCACTGCAACAGCATCCATTTTCTGAATAATAAGCATAAATCAACAGAATAAAAATATGACAGAAAACCAGAACATTCTGCAAAATCAAGGACAGATGAAAAGCCACTGTCATACCTGTGTCTACCTTGGATGGGGGAAAACTCTGCACACTTACACTGCATAACTGCTCCTTGCCTTGCTTGGACACATCCAGAGTCACTACATGGGGAGAGTGGGGAGCAAAAAGTATGTCACAATTTGAAATGTCTCTGGCTGATGGTGATGGCTCTGACACTCATACCTCTCAACATCAGAGCAAGAAATCTGGACAAAGGCATAGATGTGGGACACAGGCTCAAAAATAAGGACAATTTTTAAATATTGCTCTTATAAACTTAGAAAGATAATAGAATAGTAGTAAGTCTTGCATTAGTATGAGTTTTCTGAAGGGTACGAAATCTGAAACACAAATGCCTGCCATTATTTTCTAACTTCAATCTTTAATGATTTGCCACTAATTTGCCAGAAAACCACAATTTTATGAAAAATGGACCAAAAATGTGATGCAAAAATATAAAATTGCCAGACAAAACAGCTGGGAACCTGTCAAAGAAGGGACACCTTTTTAATATTAGAACTGTTAACTTGAGCAGCTGACAAAATAAGATAATCTACATGCATTTCTGAAATAAAAGTAATCTATAACTCTGATCATTACAGTTATTTATAACTGTAAACGCTCCATGTTTTCTTTCAAAACTGCCATTTTGCGGAGGGACTATTAGGGGATAGCAACATTTTGAACCAAAATTGGGGACAGTTGAGAGGCTTGGATATTCCTAATTCTATAAAGTGATTTATTTGCACGTACCTCTCAACCTCTTAATGCAGGAAGTCTGGACAAGGCCAAATATATTGAGGGAACATACAAACAGTACTAAAACTTGTTCTTGTATAAACTTAAGACAGCTGATAGAACAACAGGTCTTGCTTTAGCATGCATTTTTCTGAAGGTTATGATGTCTGAAACTCAATGTCTGTCATTATTTAGTGACGTCATTCCTAAATGATTTGCCAGAAAACCACGAATTTTATGAGGAACAAACCAAAAAAAACAAGAAACAAAAATCTATTCATTCTGCAAATATCTGGGCAGTTGAGAGGTATAGTTCAGCCGGGGCTGTCTGGGTTTGCCCTTCCCACCTCACAAAATCATGGTCAAATGGAGCCTCCCCCCTGCAGACATTTCAATGTCCCATTCCTTGGTTATTTTGCCACATTCACCATAAACACTGTAATGTGCATATTGCTTTACTTCTGATGATTGGATTTAATTTGAAAGTTTTATTTTGCATTTTACAGCACAGGATGGCCATGGTGGTGCAGCGGTTAGTGTTGTCGCCTCACAGCAAGAGATTCTCTGGTTTGATCCTCGGCTGGGGTGCCTTCTGTGCGGAGTCTGCATGTTCTCCCTGTGGTCGCGTGTGTTTCCTCCGGGTGCTCCGGTTTCCTCCCAAAGATATGCTGTAGGTGGATTGGACACTCTAAATTGGCCCTAGGTATGAGTGCATGTGTGTTTGTGCCTTCCTTGGAAGGTTGAGCACCAGGCTGGCAACTCGACACCATAAAACTCTACTGCCAATCATGAGCAGACAGATGATCCACTGTGGCAACCCCTAACCGGGAAAAGCCAAAAGAAGACGAAGATTTTGCATTTTCAGCACAAACACTAATAGATATCTGCTAAATAAAGCAATGCAGTCACATAATGAAAATAGACTTAGCATTAAAACGTTTCTGACTTTGAAACTCACATTCATTGAAACAGTATTGAAACCCACATTCAAAGAAAATACATTTTGCCAGTGGCAGATAAAGATTAACTTTGGGCTGCATTCAAATCATGGGCTCCTTGCACACAAAACATACACATGCTCTTTGATACACCTTCCTGATTGTATTCAGTTATATTCCTTGTACAATACAGTACAGTTGTTAGAGGGTGTTTTAAATTTATTGTTTTGAACATTTTTCCAGTAAACAATGAAACAAAATGCATGCACCAATAATGACAAAACTGCCCAATTCAGAACATTTCCATGATAAAAGTATACTCAAACTTCTACAGTCCACCAGTATCAGTAAATATGCACAATCTCTGAGGAAGTAAAAGTCATCTAAATAATTCCACATTAAAGAAATCTGTAACTAATGAATAGGTTGCTGCTAGCAAACAACTTTATATTTCATTGTTTCATCTACAAATAATGTGCCTGTTGCCCTTGAGGAATAAATTTCCTATGTTGCATTAAAAAATGATAAACTAGTAATATTGCAATAGGGAATGGATGTCAAACTGATAACAGGTTCATAGTTACTAGGTATCTTCACCAAAAAGGACTGCAGCATCCACCCCCATTACAGTACAGTACAGTATCAGCAATGCATCTACCTACTGTGGGAGTAGAACCCACAACCTTCTGCATCAAAAAGCAAATACACTACCTGTTGTGCTATTAACAATGCAAGCAAACTCAGCATAAGCAGCACTAAACTTTTGTTCCCCTGCAGCTCTCAGCTCCTTGTAAAATCTATTTGACACTCAGATGTATCTCTGAACTTTGCAGCACAAGAAATCTGGAAAAAGCCAAAATTTATTGGTGGGGACAAAAGCCCAAAACCTGGGACACATTTTAAACATTGCTTGTATAATGTTGGAAAGTTGCTGGAATAAAATGCTGTGTTACCACCATACATTTTACTGCCAAGTCTTGAGCCCAGTATCCTATGCAAAACAGTCAGAGCAACATACCACTATGCCAAATCAGGTGTTTTGTGAAAGAGAGGAAGACTGAAAAATGGCTACCATTTAGTGAATTAAATTCTCACCATAGCTGTCAACCTTTTAGCACAAAACACCTAAACAAAGCCAATAATGAGGCAATATAGCCCCCAAATATAGTCAGTGAATTCAGTTCTCACCATAACTCTCAACCTCTTAGCAAAAGACACCTGGACAAAGCCAGTAATGGGGGAATACAGCCACCAAACATATTCAGTGAATTCAGTTCTCACCATAGCTCTCAACCTTAGCACATAAACCTGGATGAAGCCAATAATGGGGGAATACAGTCCCAAAAATAGGGACACATTTCAAATATCCATCTTATAAATTTAGAAAATTGCTAGTCTGAAATTTAAATGCCTGTTATTTTTATTTATTTAACATTTGTTAACCAGGAAAGTCTGACTTGGAACAAAAGCCAATTTTACATTTGCTAACCAGGAAAGTCTGACTTGGAACAAAAGCCCTTTTTCAGCAGAGGCCCAGGGAGAAACACTCCAGACATATCTTTGTAAGACCAGAGGACATGCAGACTCCACACAGAAGGCACCCCAGCCAAGAATCAAACCAGAGAACCTGTAGCTGTTAGGCAACAATGCTACCACTGTACCACTATACTACTGACTGTGTAAGGAAACAAAAATACACAAACCACAGATTTTATGACGAATAGAATAGAAAAAAATCTGAGGTAAAAATCTGCACATTTTTTACAAATGGTGGTAGGTGGGGAATTCAGGCCCTTGCCACCTGCACCCAATATACAGGGCTCAAGCCTGTGGTATTCTCTATCCACCACCATGTGTACTCTCTAGCCACCTGTATATAGCAACTGGGACATTTTATACACACACACACACACACACACAGACACACACACACACACACACACACACACACACACACACACACACACACACACACACACACACACACACACACACACACCAAGCTAACCACATAGTACCTGAATTCAGTTTGTTCCAGTCTTTTCTCCTCAATCCCGTCCATCCATCCAAGTGAGAGTGATTTTGTTTGTTTTCTTTCTTTCTACAGGTGGGCTGCAGTCCTGCAGTCCTATAGCACGAGCCACTCCTGAGTATAGGTCACTATCTATGACCCACATAGCTCACAACTTTTACTATGACCTGCTGGAGGCACTCACCATCCAACTAAATACCCTATTCACGGGAGACTTTAACTACCCCTCTATAGACTGGAAAATGTACACTGCCTCTAACTCACAGGCACATTTCCTGAATGTTATCAACACAAATACCATGGACCAGATAGTGCGCACTCCAGCCAGTGGATAAAACATATTGGAGCTTGTACTCACAAACATGAGACAGTGTTACACCCCCCACACACACACAGACACACACACACACACACACACACACACACACACACACACACACACACACACACACACACACACATTGTCATGTCCTTACAAACCTGTCTCCATCAAAATAAAAGTAAACCCAGAAACCCCAACTAAAACCATAAGATTTAGAAAATATTCTAAAGCAAACTACATCATATTAAGTGACAGTTTATCAAAATTCATGGCTCCCACAAACAGAGAGAACACAACTACCTATGTAGAATTATTTTCAGAAACCCTATGAAACATGTAAATGGTTGCATTGAGACTGCTGTACCTACCAGACGTAAGCCCAGATCTAATGCCATAAACAAATCTGAATTGTGGAATCCTTATCTTAACAGGATATATAACAAATGAAAAAAGTCATAGCCAAAATCAGAAAGAGCAACTCTCAAAGAGACAGGAGCTCTCTGATTCAACTAAAAAGAAACTAAGAGGTCAGAATAGCCTCCCAGTCTAAGGACAGTCACAGAGCCTTCTTCAGCTATGTCAGGAACCTTAAAGATAACACTCAGCAGTATGCAGAACTTATAGTAAAAGGAATGAGTTAGGGAACTTGGGGGGACTATAACTGCTTTGAGTTGAGTTGGTCTTGGTAGGTAGACATATTAATGAGCAGTGAGGGAGTTGTCTAATTTCTTAGGCAATAAATGTGTAGATATCCTAGGCAGGCTTTACTGCAGCTCAGAGTGTGATTAATTTTGTTCATCACAGGTTACTGAACCCTGAAGTTCAGATTACTAACAGTGTAACATATGAAGACTTCCTATAGAGAAAAAGGTCTTTGTGTAGCCAACCCATGATAGATTGAATCCAATGGAGGTGGTGCCTTTTTTCTTCCCTTTTTGATGAAAACTTTTACATTTCAAGGCTTTACACACTTCTCATAGTCTTGAGTAAATACCTTAGGTAAGCCTAGGTCAGTGTAGGTTGTACAAGACAAGATGGAGAGGAAATAAAAAAAACAAAATAAAAAAAAAAAAACTAAATTTGAGTATAAACATTTTTTACGGGCATAGATTCTGCAGCAAAACTCACAATATTGCTTCTATTGTGAAGTAAAACTACTAGACTATGGCAACCAACTAGGCAGAAATTACAAGTAAACGTACTTATGGCAAAAATACAGTGAAAGATGCATAAATGTATAAATGATGCACAGATCCTGCAGTATATCTCAGTTTTCAAATAAAATAAAAAGCAGTAAAACAGCATTCTCTTTTATTCAACAATAACTGGATAAAGCTTTCGGGTAACGCCCTTCATCAGTATAATGAAACATCTTGTTCACAGTATAAATAAGCATTTATCCAAGAACATATGACACAACCAACCAATAAAAAGTTAATCCATAGGTTCATAGGTTGGTACTAGGCTATCGGCCCTAGGGCCTATACAAGCTTAGCCATAACAATTCCCTGGATATTTCTTCCCACAATATTTACTTCCCTGGACCCCTGTCTAGCAGGGCAACTGACGTGATCCCCAGGGTGAATTTCCTATCTGCCATCCAATCGTCAAGGTTCCTTTTGAAGGGTGATAGGGTGGAGGGGGCATTTTCAGGGAAAGACTGCCCAAGGCATATGGACAAATCAAGAATCACATCTGCACATCAATGTTCTAGAGTTGCAGTACTTTCAGGACTCTCTTCCTCTAGGGACTATTGCAATTCAGACCGACAACATGTCAGTAGTCTAGTACTTGAACAAGCAGGGCGGAACCAAGTCTTACCCCCTTTGTCAAGAAGCCCTCAGGGTCTGGCAATGGGCTGTGTCATCCCAGCGTTTTCTGTTAGCAACGTACATCCCGGGGAAATCCAACATGATAGCGGACAAGCTAAGCAGGGCAATATTACTCCCTCACGAGTGGTCTCTCAAACAATAGGTTGTGGAGTCGATTTTCCACAAATGGGGCCAGTCTTGCTGCAACCTTTTTGCCAGCCACATCAATTCAAATGGCAGAAGCTACTTTGCCCTAATACCACCTCCCAGTCATCCCCCGAGAGACGCACTTTTACATGATTGGCCCCCGGGTCTCCTTTATGCATTTCCACCCTTCCCATTAATACCCAGATTTTTACAGAAAGCAAAATCGCTGGGAAGGACTGTTATACTCATAGCCCCCTACTGGCCTCAGCAGATTTGGCTTCCGTTTCTCCATCATCTCTTGGAAGACCCATGGATCCTGGACCCAGTTCCGGACCTTCTGACTCACCCGTCAGGGGATCTTCATCCTTCTCTGCAGTCCCTGAAACTGACTGCTTGGCTAATCCACTTCCCCCAATTGCCAGGCTTCATTCAATTTCAGAAGATACAAGACAGATTATCTTGTCTTCTCACAAGCCATCTACCAGGAAATTATATGGCAGTAAATGGAAAAAGGTTCTCAATCTGGGCCAATGTGCAAAACATTGACCCTTTCTGAGCTCCGCTATCTTCGATTTTAGAATTTCTAACAAAAATTTTTAAGGAAGGGGCAGTAACTGCTACAGTTCAAGTTCAGTTAGCTGCTATCTCAAATTATCACCTTGGTCTTGGTGGCGCAAATATTATGAGCCATAAATTATCTAAAACCTTCCTTAAAGGCGTTCTTCATATAAGACCTCCGATCAAAATTCCCTTTTCTCCCTGGAATTTAAACCTTATGCTGTCTCAAATTATTCTTCCCCCTTTTGAACCAGCATCTTCTTGTGATTTAAAATTTTTATCTTGGAAAACAATATTTCTTGTGGCCATTACGTCTGCCCGCAGAGTGTCAGAACTTCAAGCATTATCTATCAGATCACCCTACATGATCTTCCATGCTGATAGAGTATCTCTCAGAACAAACCCCTCATTTTTACCTAAAGTCTGTTCTGAGTCAAATATCAATCAGGTCATTGAACTGCCAGTCTTTTTCCCCAACCACTCTAGCAAATTGGAATATATGCTGCACAAACTTGATGTTCACAGACAGCTCAGATTTTATCTTGACAGAACTAAGGATATTAGGAAATCAGACCAACTTTTTGTATCCTTCTCAGAAGCAAGAAAAGGCAATCCAGTGGCTAAAACAACTTTTATCTAAATGGTTATCCGATTGTATATCCTTTGTTTATGAGAATGCGAGCATGCCTTTAACGCACAAACCAAAAGCTCATTCTACCAGAACTGTCTCTACCTCTTCTGCTTTTCAAACTAAATTGCCCCTTGACAATATTTGCGCTGCAGCCACTTGGTCTAAGCCTCATATCTTTATCACACATTACAAACTAGATAGGGCTTCAAGGGACAGGTCTTCCTTTGGTTCTACGGTACTGAAGAACATACTTTCATGAGCCACCCAAGGTTGAGGGTGCTAGGGACGCTACCCATCAGTGAGAATAAACGGCGAGATTTAACAACTTCACATATAGAAGTTATGTACTTACCATAACGTTCCATGTGAGTTGTTTATCTCGCCTTTCTTCTCACATCCCTCCCTCCTTCCCCCTCCTGGCTGACTGTTGACTTAGAGGCTAGTACCATCCTGGTTATTCAATATTTCTTCTTCCCTTTTGGGAAGTGTTCTTCTTAGATATATATAAGAGGGTATGTATATGTTGTATATATGTATATATATATGTATGTACTGTTATTCGCAGCAAACAAGATCTGAGGTAATTCCAGCAGTGCATTGTGGGATAAGGGGCATGGTCTCGAGCTACTGGCAAACCTTGAGCTTGCTATCGGCCGTGTTGGAGCTGAGGATTGGCTCCGAACCCATCAGTGAGAATAAAGGCGAGATAAACAACTCACATGGAACGTTATGGTAAGTACATAACTTCTATTTTAAGTTTAAAGATACTGGTGAATGTGTCTGTAGACATGTCAAAATGTCTTTCTCTTTTAGTCTATCATTCATACTCAGAATTCTGATGTTATTTCCTGGGCCTGTTCTCCCAGTCATCTGCTTTTAAGCAGAATTATGAAATGACCTTACTCCACCTGTTAATTTATACATTGACATCTTATGTTATTGCGACAATGAAAAGGGGGCTTAAAAGAGTAATGTACATTTATTTTAAACTATTTCTTCAGAATGTTTATGTATTTGAAGGTTTAAAGTGTGTATACCTTCAGAAATCTTAATGAGATTCATTTATTTATCGATTTTCCCACACAAGTAACTCAGAAACAGTCACACTGACAGAATGTTAGGGTTTTAAACAAAACTGACATTTTTCCCACTTAAGCCGTGTAAATTACAGTTTAACTTAATAAAGCCCTTTTATATCAATGTTATGAACTTTTAATATACATTTCTTTGTGTGAAACAAAATCACATATGTACTGATGTAACTTGCAAAATGTTGTGAACCTATTCCATCCTAGTAGTTGTGGAATGGCTTATCTCTGGTAGGCTACTCATATCCAAGTGCATTTTAAAAAAATAAAGTTAAAAAAAGCCAAACAAATGTAAATATCTTAATATGACATGTTATTAAAAAGGTGCAAACAATGCATTTAGTAAGAGATTATCCTTAAAAGAGATATTAGTGTGCTGATGGTCTTCACATAAATACTGTAATGTATTATAATTCAGAAAATCTAGAATGAAATTGTTCTCTGAGTTTTCATAAACAACTTGTCACATCTTGGTGATTATACAACCTAGATATACAGTGTCAATAGTGCTTTTTCACATTATGCATAGTAATTCCCTCCTGGGTTCATATTTACAGAAATATTTCCAGAAATATGAAAAAAATGAGGCATGTAAAGTCCAAGACACTATTTTATGGTCCTTGTTATCAATTTCCCGGAAAGGTTATTACTAGATATTAGAAAAATGAATCTGCCCCTACATTCACATAGCTCATAAATATCTCCATTGTTATTTTTCAAAGAGAAATTGTATCAAAATGAGAACAAACTGAGTATTCTGTTCCTGGTAAAAGTATCCTCTTTTTAAGATAAGTATTAGCAATACTTTGTTTTCTTATATGTTCAATAATCAATCCAGAATCTTTATTTGTATATTAAGGTTTGATGTAGACATAGCCATTTTGTATATAGCTTTATGTGTTGTTTATTTTTTTATTTATAATCATCCAAATTTAAATAAAACTTTTTTATGAATTATTTCCTTAATTAACAGTATAACTTGGTTTCTGTATCTATGAAGCTATCCATTAAAAGTAAAAGTACCAAGGACAGTTTTGCCAGTATTATATGGGTTTTGGCTGAAGTTATGCCATGTTTTTGTAAGTCAGTCGGCTTTAAAATATTAACAAATATATAGAAGCATTATATCTCTTTATAATTAGACAGAAGCAGATAGTAACATTTCAAGCATAGTGTATTATACATGGACTGTGACAAACGTAATTTTTTCCCATTATATTTCTCACTCTATCCCTCAAATACCCCATTCAGTTATGAAAATATGAACATAAATAACAGAATATTAATATTAGCAGATAAACAGTGGTTAGTATCTCCTCTGCACTGCCTTCTAAAGCAACAGTCTTAGAGTCATTTATTTCTTTCACCATGCCCTGTCATATGCCTTCTATTGCTAATTAATATGGCACTCAGTTAAGAAATCCAGCCCCTCAAAATGTCACAATGCTTTAAGTTTAGAAGGTTAAAAGGAAGAATAGAAAATTACACTATAGTTGTGAATTAGTTAAAAATGTTGTTTAGGCTGGAATCGTGCAAACTGTTGCTGTTTTGTGAATGGAACACCATCTCTTCCTTTCTGTTTTATGAATGATTGGAAACCCTTTAAATGTTTGGTTTGCCAAACAACTACTTCACAAGATGACATATGTCCTATATGTGTCCTTCAAAGACAGTTGAATAGCAAAAGAAACCTTTAACCAAGGATGAACAGACTTATGCAAGGAAAAGGAAAAGCAATCACTGAACAATGGCCTACCTTAAAAGTAAAAATAAATAAATAAAATAAAATTCCATTCCACAAAATTTCAAACTGATAGCTTTGCATTAAATCTAAATTCACCAAACATAAAACATCCTCTGTTGTACATATCAGTGAATTAACCTGGGTATGTAGTCCACTATCCTGGACTACCATAATTAACCTTTCATCATTTAGTTTCAACTCACCTCTCCTTAACCATTCCTGTGTTAAATCCTGATCAACATGAGGTTATTCCAGGAGATCTCTATACTTGCAACTGTATTTATGGCTTTTCCACATTTCTTTCCATCTCATCTGATCCTTCTCCATGTATTCTTTCTTTTGTTTTTTGGCATTCAGTTGCTGTCTAATTTTTATCTACTTCTACTTTGTAATGTTGGTGTGTTTCTCATAACTTGCTAGCAAAGTTGGCAAATACAACAGAGGTCTGTTGAAAGTCATGGATGCTACAGACAGGATTGTGCATTCCATTTTTAGAGGGTACAGTTTACCTTGAAAGGAAAACAGGTTTGAATGCTGAAGCATTTCCACTTGGCAATATAATGCTTCTGCTAAACTAAGCATAGAGGTCATCTTAGACTTCCTCGCCTCATGTTGTAAAACTTTCACTATGTTTGGATCTGATAAGGTCAGCAGATATGTATGCAGTCCCAGGACTGCAGATCTATACCTCCTTCATAGGAAGGAATATATAATTTTGACATAGACTGATCTTTACATATCATTTCATAAGCATGAAGCATTTTTCTTGTGCCCCTGTTCAACTGATCTAATACTTTTTTGGGGCCAGGCAATCACACCACAACTGTAAGTTAAAACAGGAAGAGCAAATTGGTTTATAGATTGAACTTTATTCCTTGATGTCAGTGCTGTTTTCAATATTACTTGTAGCTTTCTGAAGGATTCCTTACTGACTTTTATTTGCATTTGTTCATGTTTTATTGGTGAGCCTTCATCACTTCCCAGATATTTATACATTCTCTCCTGCACAAGTTTCTTTATATCACATTCCTGTCCCAGACTGATATTTTCTTTGTACTGCAACTTTATTGCTTTAAATGTTGCTTTTGCATATTTATCAAGATCAAATTACATTATTATGTCATCTGAGAAAGTTTTTAACCTCTTACAGTTGTGCTTTCAACTCCTCATCTGGTGAAATATGCAATTTTAAGTGATTCACAAAAAGTAGATGAGAAGTTTTTGTGCAAGATTGTTTTCTGGGGAGGCAAATTATAGCTATGACCTAATCTGTTAAGTAAACAGCTTAGTAGGTTAAGGGCAAGACAAAACAACATTAGTGACAAAGAATCACCCTGGAATATCCCTCCTTTGAAATTTTATCCCTGGGAAATATATTTGCCATTTGTTAAGGCTTAAATACAAAGTGATTTGCCACTGTTTCATGGTCACTGTAATGTAATTGATCAGTGTAGAGTGTATTTTATACAGCTGTAAGCAATCCTTTACCAATGAATGTGGGATACTGTCAAATGCTTTTCTGTAATCTATCCATGTCATACTTACATTCTTCCTCTTTTTACAATTTTTTTAAATATTTTTTAAATATTTATTGAACATGTTTTCATACTCATCTTTAGAATAATATGATTGTTAGCACGGAGCACTTTAAACCAAGTAGATTTAATAACATATGAATGTATATCAGCTTTAGTCCGACATTCAATAATATTAGTATATATTTTACCAACCCTTTAATGAGGGATTGATTTGGTCATATATAAGATATAAATTATACTTCTGATGATTTTTAATATGGTTTTAGTTACTTAATGAATTAGATAAATGCAATGTTATGCTATGAGAAGTTATATCTGCAAATGAAATGTACACATAATGGCAGTTCTGAAGTTAGCTATTGCTTTAAATTTGAATGTTTTAATTAATTAATGAGTTAATTATGTTAATTGAATATAATGCCAAATAATGAAATGATGTGATGGTGTGATGGTTGACGTCAAGCGCTCATTTCTATGTTTTAAATAAAGAAGAAATTTTCAATTTTATACAACTGGATATACTTGTGTTTTTTACTACCTTTTTACAATTTTCTATTATGGCTTTATTTAGCAAGAAATGCTCCTTTGTTCCATATGACTTTCTTTTGCTCCCCTTTTGTTCTATTGCCAAGATTGAGTTTTTTTTTCTAAATGATTATCAACTTTGTCTGCATCAATTCTAGTACATAGTTTGTACATCGTTGGAAAGCAAGCTATTGGTCTACAGTTTTAGGATGACTTACAGGTTCACTCTTAAGGAGGAGTATTGTTTTTCTGTGGTTAACCAGGCTGGTGTCAGTTCAGCATGCACATATAAGTAGTTCTTACTCAGGGCTAAATCTTTCTATAAGGATGTTAATACTTTTAGCCAGAAGTTAGGTACTGCATATGGACCTCAGGTTTTCTAATTAGGAGTGTTTCTTAATTTTGTTCTAGTTTCTATGACCATTACTTCATCCCATTTCATATCCTGAAACTTTTGAGATCCTTACTGTTTCTTTCAATTTTTATCCATTCGGCATCTTTGTTATATTCCATAAATATTTCTCCAAGAAAATCTATTTCTTCTTTTTTTGGTGGCTGTTCTGTTCCTTTTGCTTTATTTCCCAGTTCTCTATAAAACCATTTTGGGTCATCATGGAATTGCTTATTTTGTATTTTCCTTTATATTTATCTGCATATCTTCAGTTTTTTACTGCATTTGCTGATATCTTTAGTTTATTATTTGCAATAGTGTTTGATAGGGATCTATATTATATGTTCGAAGTTTTATAACATTGAACATCATAAAATCTAATTTAAATGTTCAAAGTTATAAAACTTTGAACATACTACAAAAAGAAAAACCAAACAAACCCAAAACAAGCTGTTGTAGGGCATATTGCACCCCACACCTGATCTTTAAATATACCAACTCTGAGACTGCACTACAGTGCAGTAAAGGGAAATCTTCCTTTACCGCACTGTAGTGTGGTCTCGGAGTTGGTATATTTAAAGAACGGTGAGTGTGGGGGATGCAGAGGGGCTTGCCCCCCTGCTTACAACAGTAAGGTAAGTTCCCTTTCTTTTTTTTTCTTTTTTTTACCATATGTTCAATGTTTGAAACTTCGAACATTTAATTTCAATTAATTAACGTTCGAAGTTTTCAAACTTCAAGACATATGATATAGACCAGTTTGATATATTCTGGTCTGTTCTGATACTGTGTGCTGCTTTTACCATGTCTATCTTTCTATGTACTTTTGTTCATCTGTTCCCCCTTCTATATTTTCTAACAGTGACACTTCTTGTCTTAACTGCTTTGTAATTTTCTGTATTTGTTGCTTCAGTGATAGCATTTTATTTATTCACTTCCTTTCCCTTATTGCTGTATGTTTTTGTGGTAAGACTTTATCTGTTATTAATTGATTTGCACAGTAATATATTCTATTTACTTATGTTATATCACATGAATTTCTGTTAATAGTCTTTATTACTGAGTTAATCTCTTTAATCAGACTTCTAACATTTTGGGTCTTATTTACTTTCTGTTATCTACTTATTTCATTGATCTTATAGGTTCATAGGTTCATAGGTTCATAGGTTGGGACTAGGCTATCAGCCCTAGGGCCTATACAAGCCTAGCCATAACAATTCCCTGGATATTTCTTCCCACAGTATTTACTTCCCTGGACCCCTGTCTAGCAGGGCGACTGACATGATCCCCGGAGTGAATTTCCTATCACCCATCCAATCGTCAAAGTTCCTTTTGAAGAGGGCCAAAGAGGCGCTCTGCTTGACATGTATTGGCAGTCTATTCCAGAGTATGAGGAGTCTCTGGGTCAGGAACCTATCCCTCCAGCATGTTTTGTTCATTGTGATGACAAGGTTTAGATCCCTGGAGTGTGTTGCTCTGAGGGATTGGGATTTCTTTAAATGGAGCATATCCAACAGCTCAGGGTTGGACATGGCCTTGTATGTTAAGCAGAGATTGCCTCTGAGTAGATGAGTATAGCTGGAGTTTTTTTAGATGGTCATCATATGGCATCTGCTTTAGGCCTCTGATTCTTTTAGTGAGCTATTTCTGTGGCCTTTCCAGCTGTTGCAGATGTCTTGTGAGGTACATACCAAATGGGGCATTATACTCTATAATGGGTCTAATGGGGGATGAATACAGTGGGACAATGACCTCCTTTTTTCTGGATGAAAAGCCCTTAGTGATGAGGTGTGCCACATAGAAGGATTTCCTGACTGTTGTGGTGATGTGGCTATCGAAGGTGAGACCACTGTCCACCTGTGTCCCTACGTTTCTCATCACACTTTCGTTGTTTAGTGTACTGCCACCTATGTGGTAATTCATGGGTACATGTTTTTTCCAAAGGGGATAACTATGCATTTCTTGGCATTAAGCTTGAGTCCATGGCTCTGGCACCAGGCATCTGTTTCTGTAAGGCCCTTTTGTAGAATATCCACATCATTTGGTGATTCAATAATGGCTCCCAGTTTGCAGTCATCTGCGAACATTGTTAGCCAGAGTCCCTTAGTGTTGGCCTGTATGTCAGAGAAGTAGATGCCAAACAAGAGTGGTCCCAGGACTGAACCCTGAGATACTCCACTTGTCACTTGTCTGGAGCTGGTTTTGGAGTCGGCTACTTTTACAGACTGGGTTCTGTCAGTAAGCCAGTTGGCAACCCATCGAGTAATGTAGGGATTTATGCCCAGCTTAGTAAGTTTATCTATGATTCCAGAGTGGGGGATGGTGTCAAAGGCCTTAGTGAGGTCCAGATAGGCTGTGTGGACTGCCTTACCCTCATCCACAGCTCTGGAGACTGATTTGAAGAAGTCATTCAGGTTCAGGAGACAAGATCGGCCCTTCACAAACCCAAACTGGGTGGGGTCCAGTGTTTGAAGGTTGCCAATGCCTTTGTTTGTAAGTTCCATGATAATATGTTCCATGCCCTTGCAGATCAGGCTCGTCAGACTATTGGGACGGTAGTTCCCGGGATCCAAGGTGGATCCCCCCTTGTGCAGTGGGATAACTGTAGCTGTGCGCCACTCAGTGGGCACAAAGCTTGAGTTGAGGCTATGATTAAACATGACACTTAGGTGAGGTGCCAATTAATTTTGTAGTTCATGTAGTACACAGCCCAGGATGTCATCTGTTCCCATGGATGCTGTATATCTGATCCTTGATATGTCTTAATTATGTCTATCCATCTCTATCAAATCAAGCAACCCTTCCCCTAGACCATTTTCGTCTAAACTAGAAGAATATTCTTTGTTGTCTGTTTCCTGAGGGAATTGCACAGAAAGTTCCAGAACATCTTCCTTTGACATATACTCTTCAGCTACACCCTACATCACCAACTGGGGTCCCCCATGCGTCTATACTCGGACCAATGCTCTTTAATATATTCATCAATATTTTTTACTCTGCAATTCCAAACACTCAAATAGTGCAATATGCAGACAACTCCACTTTAGTCTGCTCTGCTCATAGCCTTCCTGAGCTCCAGGCAAAAACCCAATTGGCCTTTACAACTACAGAGAACAGGATGCTTTAAAATCATCTTTCTCTTAATGCCAGTAAATCCAAAATCCTTCTTTTCTCCCCCTCAAAAGCCATCTCTCTCAGCAAACAATCCTTCAATATCATCAGCTATACCATCTCCACTATAGAAGTCATTCCTTTTGCAAAACTTCTTGGGATTACCATTGATGAACACCTGAAGTTCGATGCACGTGTCCAACTAAATATTAAGAAAACTCATCAGAAACTTGCTATGCTATAGATAAACTCTTACTTTCTCTCCCCTTCTACAAGGCAAACTCTCTCCATGACCTACTTGCTACCATCACTACTGTACGGTGCTCCACTGCTAACAAACCTCTCTTCCACCATCTCTGCAAATCTAGAAATCTGTTCCAACAAAATCTCTAAATTCACTACTAAACCTAACCACTCCTCCCATCATTGTAGCTCTCTCCAAATGCTAGACTGGCTAGAGTTTCCCAACTTCCTTGACTACATCCAACTCACTACAGCCCACAAATTAATCTTTAAACCTACTGCATGCCCTGCTCTAGCAAATATCTTACCATCTTACACACCTCACAGACCCCTGAGATCTGCCTAACAAAATCTACTTTCTGTATACAAACCAAAACGCCCCCACTGGCTAGTTTCTCCTATCCTTTTCCTAGCCAAAAAATGGAACTCTCTCCCACCCTCACTACGAATCTCTAAAAACTTTGAACACTTCAAATCCCAGCTCAATTCCTACCTCTCCCATAATTGGAAATGTAATTGCATCCTACCTACTTAATCCTGCTAATGCCCCTATTCTGCTAATTGCCTCCTATTCATGTACTTCCACATGTACCGCTACACCTTCCTGTTTTTCCTCTACAGCTTCCCCTCTCTGAATCTAACGTAATGTAACATCAAAACCTTGAATGTATATAATGTAAATACTGTACATAACTTTGCAACTCTCCTCTCTCCCTATCTGGAAATGTTCTCTTTCCTTTCTACCTACATATAAGGTTCATGCTAAGACATGCTGCTAACTAGCTACTATAATCATCCCTGACACGTGTGTACTCCACTTTTGCTACTAAACAACTGCATATGTTTACTTTCACCAGATTTCTTTTTCTTCTAAACCACCACCTCCCTCTCTACTACTCAGCTTCCCCTCTCCTCTCACCTGAATCTTGAATGTATACTTAGTACACATCGCACTTTCCTCCTTTATTTCTTCCACATACTACTAAACCTAGACTTCTGTCTTTCAAATATTCAGTCTTTGCAACTACTAACAGAAGACTTACAATTTCATAGTTTTTAAATATTTGTCAGCTTATTCCACTGCCTCAGTTCAACTTTATGCTGTGCAAATGGCTCTCTAAGCAACTACATATATGTCATGAAGAGTATTCATTTTTTTCTATTATATTTTGCTATATATCAGTATATAATTCTACATTTGTTATAAATAATCATAAGTTTCATTTTCTTGTATGTAATATGGAGCTTTTCTCCCTGGGCCTCCACTGAAAACGCGCTCCTTGAGCCCAGTGGACCTCCCCGGTTATCAAACTGGAAATAAATAAGTAATAAATCTGCTGCTCCTTCATATGGGAACTCACTGGCCTATCACTCCACAACATTGAGTTGTCACTGTTTCCTGCTCTTTCCTTTGCTGTGCAACTCCAACTGAACTTTTGTACTGGTTTTCTACTGAAAACTCCAGAGCATCACCATATGGCAGGTGATCAGATGCTTCGTGTTCTACCTGTTTCTCCTAAGTTTGGTGACTCATTGTTCCATCATGCTGCAGCATTACTTGTGTTGGATTTTCTAAAGTAAATCCTTCACTTTGCAGATAATTCATAACTTTGTTTTCTGTTTCTTTACCTTCCGTTTTAACAGTGTTAGGATCATGTCTGCTGAAGATACTAAGTTGTTTGTACACTACAGTATGGATGTGATGGTGCGCCTTTTTGGATATGGGTTCCAACAAAATGAACAATAATATCAGGTCTCAACCAATAATCACAAAAACGTCCAGCACAGTGGCAAATTACATGGTGCTAATGTGCTGTTCTAAGGATGATAGGTAAAACTGAGGTCCCATCTTACTGAACTTGTAAGTGCTTAGTAAGTTAATCTAAATGGTGGTCGACATCTTAGGACAACTTTGCAATTTTGGTCAGATTTCTAGCTCATTTTTGTACGTTTGGATTCTGAATGTGATATGGTAAAAGTCTTTTAATAATCACTTTGCTGTTCAAATGTCCTGAGATCTATGCAGGTACAGAGTCATTATTTCAGCTAATGACTGCTGGCAACTCCAGCATTCTGCAGCTATGAAACACTTCTGCAACATTGTTACACAGCATTGCTGCATTACAGCCATGATTTGCTGCTTGTATCATTTGAAGCCTTTTTGTTTGAGGCAGCAGAGCTTCAAAGATGGAAAATTATGTTTTCTGTTTTGCTGCTGCTGTTTTCCCTTATATCTTGTGCTATTTATTTATTTTTTCTTTTATTTTACTCGCTATCCTTTTGACTGTTTGCTTTGTTTACAGCTGTTCCTCCTGGGCTGAATGTAAGTGGAGTTGTGCTTGGATTGTGAGTGGCTTTACATGGCAGAGTTACAATGCTGAAGAAGGCAGAAGAAGACTTTCTGGAACTGTTGCAGAATCAGCTTGAAGAAATGTAGTATCTAATTACTATTGGGTTCCCTGTTCCCAAAGTGTATTTATTGTATTGCTGGTTATTATACTTGGGTTTAGGTTTCTGTACAGGCAGATTTGGAATTTTACTTGACTTGATACTACATGGACTGTTGCGATGTGACAAAAAAACCTCAAATGGTGCCCCCTATTATTTTAGTAAGCAAGGCACCTTTAATGTTTTATTTCTCCTGTATTATCTAAACGGTAGAAACAATTTTCTTTTCTCAGAATGTAATTAATACAGTTTTATTTTACTGTACGTAATCTGTTTTTGGTTTTGCTTAATATTTTGTCTTGTTTAAATTTGGTTAATTATTGCTTGTTATGATGCTGGTGCTTATTTATTTTTATGTATTTTATTTATCTTAATCCTTAGTAATGGTGGTTTTTATTTATTTTTATTTGTTTTATTTATTCTTACCCTTACTATTTAAATTTAGTTAATTATTGTTTGCTATAATGGTCATATTTGTGTTTTTTTTGTAATACTCAACAGTATAATTTGCTTGAAATTATTTAAGATAAAGTGCACTTGCCTGCAGTTATCAAGCATAACTTGCATCAATCTTTTTTTTACGTTATTGTATTGCACCCCTTTACTTTATTTCATTAATGTACTCTGCATAGGAAAAAAAAAACACTCAAAGTTGGAGTTGATATTAAACATCTTACTGAAAGGAGTAATGGTTTGATTTAATTTCTTATTTTATTTAACTTTTGTTTTCCAGGAAAGCCAATGTTCAGCAGAAATGCTCCAGATGTATGTCTTTGTAATGTGGGAGGAAACCCATATGAACGACATGCAGACAAGGCACTCCAGCCGAGAATCAAACTGGAGAACCTGTTGCTGTGAGGTGACAACACTACTGCTACACCACTGTGTCGCTATTCATCCAGTAAATGTCTTAACACCAACAATAATAAAATACTTTCTTACTTTAGTTGCTTTCTCTCTGAAATAAAAATTATGTTAGCTAGTTCTTTTCACATCCCTTGAAAACAGCAAAGGAATTTCCCAGGAGGTGTTGGACCCTTGCCCTGCATAAATACCAATATGAAATCTTGCCTGAAGTAGAATGTAAACCTAACTGGAGTGACCAAGTCAACAGAAGTAAATAAAATGAGTGTGCTTCTCTGCTTCCATTCTGTTTATGTACCACAATGGCTCTCATAATTAGCAAGTTTACCAGAATTATTATGAGTGTTAGTCATGTACTGCATGTTTTTGACTAAAACTGCTCACTGAGAAGTGTGCTACTGCAGCCCATGTTTCTGTAGTGTACATTATTTTTGTGCAGACTGACTTTTTATTGGATGTCACAGGTCCACTGCAATAAGATGGCTGCAAATTTAAAAATAATAGTGATAGTTTTGAATCTATGGACCCAGCTATAACAGAAAAAAATGAACAATGTTTATCCAAAAAACCTGTTTCTGAACTGCAGAAAATGTATGTCTCTGCAATTGTCTTTTATCTTCTTTATCTAGACAAGGATATGTTGTTTGCTCAGACATGTGTCAAATGGGTTCAAAGAGCTGCTAACCGTACTATGTAGAAATAATATTTAGGTGACTTCCTGTTTACTTCAAAAATATATGTACCCTCATCGCTTGACTAAATCAAGAATAAATAGAAAAGCCACAGCTAGCAAAAAGTGTGTGTATGTGTGTGTGTGTGTGTGTGTGTGTGTGTGTGTGTGTGTGTGTGTGTGTGGCTGTTCTACTATCAGAACATTTTTTTTAACTGAACAATTACAAGTGCTACCACTGGTTATATTTCAGAGTGTCAAAACAGCCAAATAACTTCAATTAATGTGTTGAAAATGGTTTAAATGCTCAGCTTGCTAACCTTTGTGACTCAGGTCCAAGGGGCTTACATATTTATTTGTTGTCAAGCTAGTACAATAGTATTCATTCTTCACCAACTTTGTAGGATATGCATTTAATATTGAATCATGCTAGTCCCCTTTCATGATCTATCTTCATACTGCCTTGCTGCCATGACATTCACAGACAAAGCAGGTCTAAATGCTTAGTAAAACTAGTACAGCTTATGACTGGTAATGCATTCAATTTACCCACTAACTTTAAAAAGGGTATGTATATTTCTGCTATGGCAATGGAAAAGTGTTCACAATTTTTGTTTCTATGAATTTGTTTTAACTTTTCTGATTTATTTTGAAATGTTTTGCATTCTTCATTGCATTCCAGAGAGAGAGACAGAACTGAATACCATCACGTGCTATATGTTCAGCTTGATGTTTTGTTATATCGCTGGCACATCCAGTATTTCCCGTTATACCTTTTTCCTGGATGCTTCTCAATAGCACTGTGTTGTCTAAGCTAATATTGCAGGTTTGTTTCAACTGACCAAAATTAGATTTGGTGAAACAGGATTCACTGCATCCTAGCCACTGAGTCTCTTCCATCACAAATGTTGTTTGACCTGGATGGGGGTAAGGTGAGGTCTCCACAACTGCCAAAATAATATAATCACCTCCAATGATGTAAAATGTCAGGCTAGGACATGTTTGTCTGAGGGAATGGCATTTGTTTGGCTGCAATCTTTGACCTTTAGGGGTTAGTGATTCATACATCATGGATTCTCAGTACAGACAGTTACTATGTTGCTTTATACTGCTATCATTTTTTGGCAATGAGGAGTTTCTCTTATTACCACCACATTTTTTTGGTCCAATAGCAGCTATTTGATTAGGAAATCACTACCTGTACTTCCCTTCCATCTTCAGGTGCAAAAGGAAATATTCTGCTGGGAAAACAAAGAAAAACAAAAGGATCACTGAACAATCTGAACCCTGTGATGCACTTAATGAAATTAATCAGGGTTAGAGTGACTATAGTAAACTATTTTTCACTTTATTTATTAACAAACTGAGAAAAGCAGCCGCACGAAAAAAAAATGTAATACCTGCAAACTACAGGAAGCAAAAGCTAAAAAAGAAAATAAATTCTCCCCACTACAGGCAAGTTCAAACAGCAAAGCTGTTTACTGAATTAAATCTGCTATGGCTGCATGTGTCAGTTCTGAAAGTCAGGAGTTTAAAATCCACCTGACTGAAAAAATGAATTCAAAGCGACTTCTGAATCATGTGATCAGGAAGGGTAAAAAATCCTTTCAGACCTACAAAGCGAGGGCTTTGCTACTCATCCTTCTTGGTTAATATAATATGTTTTAAGTTGCTGTATTATAGGGGAAGGGCAATTTCCTTGAAGGGACTTCATACACAATGCCTATGTTTGATTTATGCACAATAATGTCAGTTATGGCATTTCCTCTTTTATAAGAATGACAGTTTTAAGCTTCTAGTCAGACAATAATTTTCTAGTAGAAAAAAAGTGCTGTTCAGAATATAATTTGTGAGTTTTTATTTTACTATATGTAATGAAATGTTGGTTTTGTTTAATATTTTGTGTTTTGTTTTATGTTTCATACATAGTTGGTTGCAGTCTCTTGGGGTGTTTTTTTGCCTGTTTTCTCATCTTTGTGGATAAATATATTATATATATTATAACTGTTGTATCTATCTGCTATTTTCCACATTGTTAGTATTAAGAACCGTGATCATAGTGTTACCATCCTTTGGTTCCTTCCGATTATTTTTCATCCTTGAAGATCACATGCAAAGGTGCTTTTCTTAACGTTTTCTTTTGCATGAATTATGCTGTTGTCATCTAAAACTGGCATCTCTGATTATAAAGCTGCCAGGTACTTCCTGATTCTGAGTTGTGTGGTCCTGCAGTTTGCTGATGCAATGGAGGAGGGGGGCAACTAGCTTGTGGTGGCTACATCTGCTGCAGAGCTCAATATAACCAACTAAATGCATTTATATTCGAATAAAAAGTAACAAAAGAGAAATGGAACATGATAAGATCCCTAATAAAGTTTGTAATACTTAGCGTGCAGTATAATAACAAAAATATAGCACTGTAATAACTCAAGCATGGGATGATCACTCTTAGGATGCAAATTAAGTGTATGTGAATCACTGCAATGACAGTCTCCAGTAAAGTACGTTTGTGTGTGTGTTTTATTATTACTGGATTAATGGTGCAATAAAAAAATGTTTATTGAATTGAATGGGCTTCTAGGCAAGGCAGAAATTTCATATGTATGTTGGACTAGGTATTGTAGGCAATACTTGGCAAGAAGTCAGATTGTCTGCAGTACCGACCTCCATATACAGGTGGAGCTGTACTTCAGGCTTCTGCAGTCAGAGGAAGAGCCCAGGACAATGCACATTAGCAGTAGTGTCAGCCATTCTTCCAGCTCCTATGTAGATCCCCTTCATTGTTCTGTTTTCAAAATACACATTTAATTCTCTTCGTTTCCTAGTGAAAATGGTATTAATTGAAGAAAAAAAATAACTAGCCAGAATAAGATAAATAAGTAAATGTAAAACTATTGTTTCCTGCACTACAATATTTTATCTGATGGTAATATAGGTTCATAGATAGGTAATAGGCTATTGGCCCTAGAGCCTATACAGGCCTAGCCAAAAAGGTACCCTGGCTTTTGCCACCCAAGAAAAATATTTTCCTGTGCCCCTGTCAAGCAGAGCCACAGACGTGACCCCCGGGGTGAATTTCCTATCTACCATCCAATCAAGATTTTTCTTGAAGAGTGCTAATGAGGAGCTTTGTTTGATATAGATAGGTAGTTTGTTCCAGAGTATGGGAAGTCTCTGGGACAGGAATCTATCCCTCCAGCATGTTCTGTTTATTGTTGTGACAAGGTTTAGGTCCCTAGACTGTGCAGCTCAGAGGGATTGGGATTTCGTTAAGTGGAGCATGTCCAACAGCTCTGGGTTTGATATAGCTTTTTATGTTAGGCAGAGATATTCAACAGAGTCAAGCTGGAGTTTCTTGAGACGATCTGCGTAGGGCATCTGTTTGAGGCTGGTAATCCTCTTTGTGAGGTATTTCTACTGCCTTTCCAGTTGTTGTAGATGTCTTGTGAGGTACATACCAAAAGGGGCACTGTATTCTATAATGGGTCTAATGAGTGATGAGTAGAGGGGAACAGTGGCCTCTTTTTTCCTGGATGAGAAACCTTTTGCAATGAGTTGTGCCACGTAGAAGGATTTCCTGACTACTGTGGCGATGTGATTATCAAAGGAGAGACTACTGTCCACCTGTGTCCCAAGGTCTCTTATAGCACTTTCGATGTTAAGTAGACTACCGCTTATGTGGTAGTTCATGGGTACAGAGTTTTTACCAAAAGGGATGACAATGCAGTTTTTGGCATTGAGCTTGAGGCCATGGCTTTGACACCAGGCATCTGTCTCAGTGAGGCCCTTTTGTAGGATATCCACATCATTAGGAGTTTCAATTATGGCTCCTAGTTTGCAGTCATCTGTGAACTTTGTTAACCAAAGACCTTCTGTGTTAGCCTGTACTTCAGAGAAGTAGATACCAAACAGGAGAGGACCCAGGACTGAACCCTGTGGTACTCCACTTGTCACTGGTCTGAAGTCGGATTTGGAGTCTGCTACTTTCACAGTGTGGGTTCTGTCAGTGAGCCAGTTGGCAGCCCATCTTGTGACATAGAGATTTATACCTAGTTTAGTGAGTTTATCTATAATTCCAGAGTGGGGGATTGTGTCAAAAGCCTTGGCGAGATCTAGATAGGCTGTGTGAACCACCTTACCCTCATCTATGGCTTTGGTGACCGCTTCAGAGAAGTCTATCAGGTTTACGAGACATGAGCTGCCTTTTACAAACCCAAACTAGGTTGGGTCCTGAGTTTGGTGATTACCAATGTCATTGTTTATAAGTTCCATAATGATACATTCCATAGCCTTGCAGACCAGGCTCGTCAGGCTAATGGGGTGGTAATTCCAGGGGTCCGTGGTGGCTCCCCCATTGTGGAGTGGGATGACCGTCACTGTGCACCATTCAGTGGGCACAAAGCCTGAGGTAAGGCTAGGAATGAACATGGTACTTAGGTGGCATGCCAGTTAATTCTGTAGTTCATGTAGAACGCAGCCTGGGATGTTGTCAGGTCCCATGGATGCTGTGTTCTTGGCTTTGACGAGTGTGGTTTTTACCTGTGCAGCCATGATTACAGGAATTTTGCATTCTTCCAGTATAGAGATGGGCCCTTTAGGGGGTGAGGGGGGGGGGGGTAAAGTTATCACTGAACCTATCTGCCAAGATGTTGGCAATATCAGTTGGTTCTGTATATTTAGTGCCATTGTTCTGTAACTCAGAGCAGATATGAGTGTTGCCATTGAGATTCTTGACATAGCTATAGAATACTTTGTGGTTGTCATTAGAATCAGTGGCAATTTTGTTTTCTTAACTATTTTTGGAAGATTTTATAAGGGATCTCAACTTCTTAATGAGGCTGACCAGGGAGTTCCTCTAATCATGGGATTTTACCCTTTTTTGCAACAGTTTCTTTCTGTCTTCTGTTGTAAAGTTTATTTATGGCAGGGGACCACCAGATTGGCTTCCTTTTTTTGGAAGATAGCATCTTGGTTCTGTTAGGGATTGCACAATCCATGCACTCGTGTAAGTGCTTATAAAGTGCATTTGTGTAGGATTCAGCAGTCATATCTCTATTGTCCGTATGCATGGGTGTCGTGAAGTTTGCCACTTCTGTCTTAAGAGGCGTGAAGTTGGCTTTGGAAAAATTTTTTACGGTGGTTTCCCTAATGGGGGGTAGAGGTAGATGTGGATGTCTAGGGTGATTAGCTTGTGGTCAGATCTGACCAACGAGGAACTGACCTCTGGTTTAGAACACCAGTTGCCCATGTTGGTAATGACCAGGTCTAGGATATTGCTGCCCCCAGTGGGGGTGTGGATAAGTTGATCCAAGGCGTTGGAATTTATGAATTCCAGAAAACGGTGAGCAAAAGAGTTGGTACATGAATAGTTTTTTCAGTTAATGGTGGGGTAGTCAAAATCACCCATTATTAGGGTGTTAGGTTGTACCCTAATATTTTCCAGTGAATCAAGAAATGAGGAGTGGGAATCCTAGGGCATGGTGGGGGATCTGTAGCAAGCTACAATTTGGATTGCGGTCTTGCCCAAAGTTAGTTGTACTTGGATAATCTCAGATGCATTATGCTAGCCTGGAGGTGTGGATATCCTTAATGAATATGGGCACACCTCCACCTTTAGTGTTTCGGTCTAGGTTAGGTGGCCAGAAGGTGTGGTATAAATTATAGCCTGGTAATACAGTGGTGCTCTCTGGAGCCTTGAACCAGGTTTCTGTCACTGCACATATGTCGATGTTCTCCATTTTAAGGAGTGCCTCGAGTGAGTGCATTTTGAGGTTTGCACTTCTAGCACTGAGTAACATTGCCCTCGGATTTTGCTTGCTTGTACCTGTTATGGTGGTGAATTTGTCATTTGAACCTTGCCTAAAAAAGGCACTATAGGGGTGGCAAAGGCCTTAGCCAGTATCCGGAATCCCAAGGTCAACAGATGCAGGCCATCTCTGGCAAAGCATCGTGGCCTGTCGATCATGTCATCCCAGGCAGACTGATACTGGATCCCCTTAGAATGACACCAGAAGCTTAGCCAATTGTTGAAGTCAGTCATTTTGTCCTTGTACTGTGGTATCATTCTGGGTGATGACAGGATGCTACTCAGGGCTAGGGTCATACCTGCCTGGGCTACAAGATCGGAAAGCTCCTCCATGTCTCTTTTCATGTAGTGCAGGGAGGTACATCTCAGGTCATTCACGCCAACATAGACAATGACAGAGTCATATTTGTACTTGTGGAGTGACCTGAGTGCGTGCATTATGTGGTGGATCCTGTAACTTTCTCTTTGTTTAGCCTGGTGAGTGGAACATCAGTGTGCCTGACTATAGAGTCACCTATGACTAGAGTGTTGGGTACGTTGTTATGCCTTATTGGCTGTGGTTGAGTGGCACACTGAGTTTGTGGGCTATGTGTCTTTTGGGTTGTGTTGGGGGGTGGAGGTTGCTTGCGTTTCTGCTTTGGAGGTCCCTATTGCTTGGGCAGATTTTTATTGAGAGCCTCCGTGAATGTAGATGTGTGTTTTGTGTTTCTATGTGTGTGTTTTGGTGGTGTAGGTTTTGAGGGACTATGTGATGAGTGTGGTGTGGTGCAAGTGTTTACCTTCTCCTCTTGACTGTCTAGTCCAGTCTTGGGTGAATAGAGCTTTGCTTCCACTTTGGCTATATAAGTGCATCTCTCACAGGTTATAGTGTTGGGTGGTAGGAGGAGAGGGTTGTCTGTGTACATGAGGCAATTGCTGGATGCCCCAAGATGCCCAGATTCATCAGGTAGGCAGGAGAAAACACCGGGAGCTGACCCTTAGACATGCCTGTATAGGTGCTTATTTATTAGTACTAAAAATTATTTTCCTCTAAACAAGCGAGGAAAGTTGATGTAGTAATTTGTAGCTCATTTAGTGCTTACAACGAGTTCTGAACAAATGCTGAGCTCAAAGAAAGAGATTAGGTTGCTAAAACTAAAACTGGGTAGTTCCAAGGGAAAATTTAAAGAGCAGACTTTATGGCGCCGGGAATAGTTTAACCCTAGCTAAGCGGCGATGCATAAAGTGTTTTTTTTATGGATAATAGAAAGGAATAAATTGTTTTTAGTACATGTTCAGTAAGGTTTTGCAAACAATTAATAAAATCACTTCAATATACTTCCACAAAAATGAGCTACAAATGAACTTTGAAAAGCAGTTCATTTCCTTATTCATATTAATGATTCAGCCATTATAATAAAATCACTGTTAATCTTAATGTGCGATAATTTGTATGATGAAAATGTTCCCTAAAAAGAAATCATCATAGTTTGGTTGAAGTTCAGTAACTAATAAGTAATTGATCTAATTTCACTATTACTTATCTAAAGTAATCCATATAGAATATGTAAGAGAGGATGATTAATATCTGGAAAAAATATGAGATTAAATGATTAACAGTGCCGGTTTTACATAGATTTTTACTAACTGCATATTTAAAACCACAAGTTAGCTTTTCATTTTTTTCTGATTAAAATGTTTCATTCAGATTTTTACAATATATAGAAATCTGTGCAGTGTAACTCTATTGTCATCTGCCAGATTCGCAACTATATTCAAATTATCAGTAACTAATCACCTCTGTTGGGTATATTCAAATTGTCAGCCAATTCTTTTATAGCCATTTTTTTAAATCATGGATGTTTTGTATACTAAAAGTCAAAAATATTCATGGTATTGCCCTGGTCAGGCAGACCCCCATGATGTTGGCCTTGACTTCTGAGAAGTAGATAACTAAAGAGGAGTGGACCATGAGCAGAGCCCTGAGGGATTCCACTAGTGGCCAGCCTCTTTGTGGAGATGGTCTATCAATCCTAACTTCCTGGGTCCTATATGTGAGCTAGCTGGCTATCCAGCATGTTACATAGGGGTTTATGCCTAATTCCATGAGTTTGTTTACAATGCCTGAGTGGGATATTGTATCAAATGCATTAGCCAGGTCAAGAGAGGCAGTTATACACTGCTTTGCCCTCGTCTATTGCCTTGGTAACAAGGTTTAATAGGTATGACTTGCCTTTGATGAAACAAACGGGGTTGGGTTCGGTGACTGAATGTTTCCTATGTCACTGTTAATCATTTACATGATAATTCTTTCCATAGCTTTGCTTATGAGACTAGTCAGTCAAATGAGTCTGTAGTTCCCAGGATCCGTTGATGGTCCATCCTTGTGCAGAGGTATAGCCATTGCAGGCCTGCATTTGTGTGGCACAATGCCCGTCAAGAGGCTGTAGTTGAAAGGTTGATTCCAGTGGCCCTGACAGGTTATATTTCAGGCTATTTAGGAGGTAACGGGTACCTGACAAATCTTTGAATGTTCAACATTTCGAACGTTACATGGTCAAGACCAAATGTTCAAAATTTTGAATGTTCGAAGATAGACTTTCAACGGCAGTGTACTGTGCAGATAGGGAGAATTTCCCTTTTCTGTACTGAAGTGTGGTCTCGGAGTTGGTATATTTAAGTAGGGGGGGTGTGGGGGGTGCAGGGGAGCTTGCCCCCCTGCCTACGCTGTTAAAGTGTTTTTTTTCTTTTTTTACTTTTTTTTTATTTGATGTCCGCACACCCAAATGACAAACATTTGGTCTCGACCATGTAATGTTCGACATTTTGGATGTTTGAACATTTAACATAGACCCGAGGTAACTTGGTATATTATTGGGTCCATTAAAGCTGTGTTCATGGCCTTAAAGAGTAAAGCTGGGACCTGATCCTGATTGATAGTTGAAGGGCTTATGCTAGATGGCATTTCCTGTGAGGTGGCCAGGGGGAGTGGAGGGGTAAAGTTGTAGCTGAATCTGTCTGCCAGTAGATTTGCTATATCTCTCAGCTCTGTGGATATGGCTCCAACTAGTTTGATGCACTGTTGTGTGTTGCCATTTATGTTTCTGACATAACTAAAGAAGGCCTTATGGTTGTTCTTGGCCTGGGAAGCTATCTTTTCCTCAAAATTGGCTTTTCTGGACTTAATTATACCGCTTAGTTGTCTATTTAGTTTGATAGAAGGGTTTTTATGTTTTATGTTTTTGGCTATCACTATTCCTAATTTTAGCTATGACTTTTTTCTTTTGTTACACAACCCGTTTAATTTTGGATTGCACCAGCCTTATTTTTAGAGTTTGTTTCAGGCTTACTTCCAGTAGGTACAGCAGTCCATATGCTATCATTGACATAGTTATACAGAATTTCTGTGCACAAGTCTGCATAGGTTGCTATGTTATCTGAGTTTGGAGGAGCTTGGAATTCTGAGAGCCATCGGTTTATAAAAGGTAGTTTGCCTCAAAATTATTTCTAACTGTTACAGGGTTTACTGGTGTTGCAGAACTGATTTTTGTTTCAAAGGAGATTACCCTGTTATCTGACCTTACCAGAGAGGATGTAACACTGGAAGGTGTGCAGCTTTCTCCCATTTTTGTGAGTAGTAGGTCCAATATGTTTGCATCTCAAATGGGTATATGCACCAATAGGTCTAAGTATGAGCTATGTGTTTTATGGGACATATTGGGTGACCTGTAGCTTGCTAGGACCTGGTATTGAACTCTGTCCATGGTAATCTGGACATGAAAGAACTTCAGAGCCTTATCCTGTTTAACCAACTTAGAGGTGGGCTTGTCATTGATGTAGATTGAGATGCTTCCACCTTTAATTCCTGCCTGTGTAATTGTTGGTGTAAATGTGTGGTTGGTAATGGTGGACTCTCTGGTATACCACCCCACATGAACAACGATTGAGCCTATTTATTGTATTATATATTCTATTGCTGATTTTGAAATCCAAATGGCATGTTGGCCAAATGAAAAGGATGGCCAAAAATGCATTATGGAACATTTAGGTGATATCAGACTTGGTTGAAAAGTCCTGTAGCTTCTCACTTTAGAACCATTTATGGAGGTTCTGACTCTTCCCTGTTTTTTAGTGTATTGGCAAAGCCTATTTTCCATTCTGTTGATAATTTCCAACAAAAATTACTGTCTATGGAATCTAGATTTATTATTAATTATGATACATTGCATCCTGGCAGTTTAAATTCAGAATTAAATATTGTTGTTTAGTTTTTGGGGGGAAATGTGGTGGTTTATATGTTTAAATGGTTGGCATTTTAAACTGTTGGTATTAGGTTTATATTATTGCACTGGCACTTTAAAGAATTTAATGATGTCATGACTTTAATTGGATAATTTTGTATAAATATGCTGTGATCATGATGTTTAATTATCCCTTGAAGGTATAAGCCAAGGTACCAGGAGGTAACACCATTAAAGGCTGGTGGTCACAATATAGTGCGGCTCCCTGTTTTATTTTTTTTATTTTGAATTTTGTAGTTATTATCTCAGTTTCTGGAGGTGTTAATGGAGCCTCACTAGGAGTGGTGTTGGCCAGTTCACAAACTGATGGTGGGCAGTTCACCTTGGCTGAATTTTGGAAGGAGAGAGAAGCCAGATTTGCCATAGGAGATCCCTGGTCATTGGGCAGTATGGAGTCACATGGCACTGAGTTCGACAGGTTAGAGAGACTTCTTATTAAGGAGGTTGCACTCTTTTATGACACTAGGTTATTGGAAAAGTACATCAGTTCCAATTTAACTCCTAGGGGTCTTAGAGTGGACCGACTTCCTCCTTTGATTTTACGGAGGAAGAAATGGACTTGTTGGAAGAGTGGAAGAATGTCTCTCTATCCTCTACTTTGGGCTGGCTAAACATCCTTGTTAAACGCAATGTAAGGCAGCATAATAAAGTGCAGGCAGATATTTTACAGCTTCAGGGAAATCTTGTTTCCACTTGTTCTGAGAATGTTTTTGCCAGCAAAATTAGAGACATTAAAACCAGAGTGGCAAATGCTGAAGGGGACATTATTCTCCATAAAAAATGGAAGTTGGAACACGATATCAGAGATTACAGCAGTAATTTAATTTTTTCATGGCAACGCAATCCAAAAAGAGGAAGGACCAATGGCAATGTGGCAGAAGGTAGATCTCGGATATCACGGGAATCCTCTGTTTCCTCCAAGGATACAGCATCTAGTACCAAGAAAAGTGTATCGTTCAAGGATTTAAACATGGAGCCAGTGGAATTGTCAACGCAGCAGCACATCAGTTCTCAGCAGTCGAGATGTCGAGGCCAGAAGTGGCAGGGCAATGAGGGTGGCAATTACAATCAGAAAAGGAGAAGGAGACAGCAATAACAGTCAGTCAGAGTAATGGTGGACTCTCTGGTGATTAATTTTTTCCACTCTCAGGTATGTGCAACAAAGACAATTTAGCATTATTAATCTATCAAGTTTGAAATTTGATGACGCATTGTAGAGTTTGTTAAATAAGGGGATAAAATTTGTTCTCACCTGTTTCCCCAGTTTGGCAGACCTGCTTTTTGAAGTAGGTCGTTTTTGTAGAAAGTTGAATTTAAAAATGTTTTTTTCATATGAAAACCAAGCAATCTTTAAATATTTTGGTGTGTGATGATAATAGTGATTGTGATAATTCACTGTTGGATCTGTCTGTACATGGTTGGGAGGGTGGCCTAATGGTTAAGGTGTTTGCCTTACAAATACAAGGTACAGGGTTTGAATCTCACAAGAGATAACTGGCTAGGCTTAAAATGGCTCACAAGGGCAGTTAGCCTAGTACTAACCTATGAACCTATGAGAATGGCCTAGTGGATATTTGGGATGGGAATGAGGATGTTCAAGTAACTTTTGATGAAAACAGGCCTTGTGGTGAAGTACAGGATTTTTTATCACTGGATATGGCAGATTAAAGGTTCCGGTTGTACATTGTGTTAGTTCATTTGTTCCCCCTAAATGTTTTGCCAACATCAATATGTTTGAAACTGTGTTGTGTAAGCAGATTAAAGTTGTGTATCAAAAGTTTATGAAAAAATATAAAAAGTTTAATTTGAACAAATCAGAGTAGTTAGCTTTGCAAAGAATAAACATGGGTAATGAAGATGTGTTTTTTACACAGGCTGACAAAGGGGGAAAATTGGGTTGTCATGTCCATGGATAGATATAATAGAATGGCACAAGTAGTTGTTGGACGATGAAAAAGTTTATTTGAAACTGAGTTATGATCCTACATCAGAATTTAATGCTTTATTATTTGAATTATTAGAAAAAGGTGAAAGGTTAGTTTTTTTTTTGTTCCCTTTGACATTAAGAGGCTTCATGTGAGAAACCCCAGGGATGCAAGATTTTTTACCATCTCCCAGGTCCACAAAGATCTGGAAAATCCTCCAGGAAGACCAATAGTGTCTGGTGTTGGGCCCTACCTTCAAAATGTGGGTATATTTCTGGATGCACAATTAAAAAATATACATCCATAATACCAGTTCACATAAAAAATGGGAAAGAATTCTGTGATTTGGTAGGTGGTATGAAGTGGGGTCAGGTTTATTATTGGGCCTCTGTTGATGTTAGGGCTCTTTATACTAGCATCAGTCAGTCCCTAGGGCTTGAAGCAGTAGCCAAAATGATGGGGGAGGGTCCAAGGAATTATTACATTTTGCAACTTTTGTAATTTTCTTTAACCCATAATTGTTTTAAGTTTGGAAAGCAAGTTTTTTTGCAATGGGGAGGCACAGCTATGGGTGCCTCCTATGCTCCAGCATATGCCATCATCTTCATGGGCCATTTTGAGAACCTTTTCATTTATAAATACATACTTTTTCAGCAACAGGGTGGTCGTTTACAAGCGTTATATTGATGACTTGATTTTTATATGTAAAAGTGAAATGGGAAAATTTGATGAGTTTATGGGTAATTTGCAAAAAATATTTTTGGTCTATCTTTTACCCAGAAGGTCCATAGAAAAGTTATACAGTTTCTTGATGTGGAATTTTTTTATAAGTATTGATAGAGTTGTTCATTTCAGGCCTTTTTTCAAAGAAACTGCAGCTAATAATTTTTGTTAGCTACTAGAATGCATCCCTTGCATTTAATAAAATCCTTACCCTATGGGGAGTACAGACGTATTTTCAACAACACATACAATAAGATGAACTTGCAGGAGGAAATTTCTAAAGTTAGGAATAAATTAATGGTTAGAGGGTACAGAAGGATGTATTGGATAAAGCAGAAATGAGGGTTAAAGGTTTTCATAGTGCAGTGGAAGTTCAAGGGGGGGGGGGGCGTCAGGGAAAATGTTAAGATGGATGGGAGAAAGGAAATTCACCCCGGGGATCATGTCAGTTGCCCTGCTAGACAGGGGTCCAGGGAAGCAAATAGTGTGGGAATAAATAGCCAGGGAACTGCTATGGCTAGGCTTGTATAGGCCCTAGAGATGATAGCCTAGTACCAACCTATGAACCTATGAATTTGGCATGATGCAAACAGGGGAAAGGATGAGGAAAGGATTTTTTTTTCTGACTAGGTTTTCCCCTTTTTCAGAGATTTTAAAGAGACTGGTGGATAATTTTTGGCCACAGTTTCACAAGGTGAGTATACTAGTGAAATTTTTCAAAACAGGGTTGTTTCTTCATACAATAGGTTCCTCAATTTGAGGGATCTACTGAATAATAGGAAGCCATCTATACACAGTGATGTAGTAGGATGCTTTCCTTGTGGCAAATGTAAGGTTTGTTCCAGAGTTAAGAATCTTAATGCCATGAAAATCAACAATAGAATATATATTACAATAAATAGATTCAATTGTTGTTTATGTGGGGTGGTATACATTATTGGATGTGGATGCATACAAACCAAATGGTATGTTGGCCAAACGAAAAGGATGGCCAAAAAACACATTTATGGAACATTTAGGTGATATCAGGCATAATCGGTTGGAAAGTCCTGTAGCTTCTCACTTTAGAACCATTCATGGAGGTTCTGACTCTTCCTTGTTTTTTAGTGTGTTGGCCAAACCTATTTTCCATTCTGGTGATAATTTCCAACAAAAATTACTGCCTATGGAATCTAGATTTATTATTAATTATGATACATTGCATCCTGGCGGTTTTAAATTCAGAATTAAATAATGTTGTTTAGTTTTTTGGGGGGAAATGTGGTTGTTTATATGTTTAAATGGTTGGCATGTTTAAACTGTTGGTATTAAGTTTATATTATTGCACTGGCACTTTAAAGAATTTAATGATGTCATGACTTTAATTGGATAATTTTGTATGAAAAAATCTGTGATCATGATGTTTAATTATCCATTAAAAGTTGGTGGTCACAATATAGTGTGGCTGCCTGTTTTATTTTTTATTTTTTTATTCACAGTTTATTTAGCTTTTCTACTATGCCTGAATTAGGAATTGTGTTAAAAACTTTAACCAGGTCAAGGTATGTGGTGTGTACCATTTTGCCTTCATCCATTGCTTAGGAGACCCTTTCAAAAAAATCCACCAGACTGAGTAAGTGTGACCTTCCCTTGATGAATCTAAAGTGAGATGGGACCAATGTTTGGAGGTTCCCTAGGTCTTGACTGATAAGTTCCATGATAAATCTTTCCATGGCTTTGCATAACAGGCTGGTCAAACTTATGGGATTGCAATTGCCTAGGTCTGTGAAAGGTCCTTTCTTATGCAGGGGATCGACTGTAGCTGTTCTCAATTCACTTGGTAAAAAAAACTGTATGGTGGCTGAGATCAAATAGTGTTGTTAGGGCTGTAGCTAAACTGTGCTTCATGCTATTTAAAGTCAAAGTCAAAGAAAACTTTATTGTCATTAAGAACTACACCACAGTATATCTGAATGAAATTGTGACGCTTTGATGCTTAAGATATATCTAAGGATATTATCAGAACCCACTCTTTTAGTGTTTTTATCTTTTGATAGCAATTTTAGGACTTGGTCTTGTGTGACAGCTGCAGGTGAGCCAGTTTCTGGTATACCTTGAGGGACAAACAGGGGGGAGAGCGGGGTAAAGTTAGAGCTAAATGTATTTGCCAGTAGGTTTGCTATATCGTCAGCCTCAGTATAGATAACATCATTCACAATCAGCTTGGCACATTAATGCATTTTGCTTTTGAGATTACGTACATAACTTACAAAGGCCTTGTGATTGTCTTTGGCCTGGGTAGCTACTGTAGCCTCTGACTTGGCTTTGGTGGATTTTATTAAGCTCCTGGGTTAGTTGCTTATTTCACTGAAAAGGACTCTAACATTCTCGGAACTACTGTTTTTACTTTTGGTCAAATTATTTTCCTTTTATTATAAAGCTTGTTGATATTATGGTTCCATTATATGAGTTTGTTTCTAGAGGCTACAGCTGCATCTGTGCAGATATTTACATGCTGTTATAGCGTGGTGATATATGTTTCTGTGTAGTCAGTGGAATTAACTGGATTTGGTGGTGATTTGAAGCTTGCCAATGTATCACATAGGAGTAGTTAGTTTATTTTAAAGAAATTTCTTAAGGTACTTGGGTGGAAGAGATCTCAGGTTTCAATTTTATTTTGAAGGAGACTGCTTTATGGTCAGACCTAACAAGTGATGAATACACAAGGGATGATGCAAGATGCCCCCAAATTAGTGAAGGCAAGATCCAAGATGATATTCCTCCTAGTGAAGACTCAAACAAATTGTTCCAGGGCAAATGTATTGACAAAGTCCACGAATGTCTGTGCTTGTGCACTAGTGGTGGTGCAGGTGTGCACTAGTGGTGGTGTAGGTTTTCCAGTCTATAGTTGGATAGTTTAGATCACCTAGAAAAATGGTGTTGGGTTTAATACTGAGTGATTCTAGTTCCTGTAGATAGTCATTCTGGCTTTCTTGTGTCATAGAAGGAGTTCTGTAGCTAGCTAACATGTGGTACTGGACCTCTCTGACGGTTATTTTTACATGAAGAAGTTCTCGTGGCATCATGCTGCTTTACCACCCTTGACTTAAGTCTCTTCTAGATCAAGACTGAGACACCTCCACCTTTTTCCCCTCCTGCATGGTAGCTGGTCTAAACATGTGGAAGGCATTATAGCCCTGCACAGCCGGAGTGCTTTCCGCTATTGTAAACCATGTCCCAGCCACTAGAGACGCATTAGTGTCCTCTAGGATGAGAAGGACTTGCAGGAAGTGGAATTTGTTGTTTAACCTCTTAGCACTGATCATTAACACCTTCATATTTTCCTTTGCTTGTTTCATTGTGTTGGTAGGTTTATCTGGATGGCTTTCCCTAAAAAAGGTACTAAAGGAATGGACAATATATTTGCCAATAATTGAAACCTTAGAGAGGACAGATGTAGACCATCCCTGGCAAAGCTGCGAGGTTTGCCGATCATATCCTCCCATACTGTCAAATATTGGACCCCCTATGAATGACAACAAAAACTAACCCAATTATTAAAGTAATTTTTTTTTTCATCTTACACATTTTAGACAGCAGTGAAAGGGAAGGCAGGACCATCTGCTGATATTTAAAGCTTTACCTTCGCAACATTAAAATGTTCATAGCTGATATTACGGTAATGAAATCTGCCTGCAAAGAGTCTACTTCTCACTACCTTCACCTCTCCTAGAGGCATAGCACAGTGCTTTAGTGAAGAAGCTTTCTGCCTCATGATTGTTGCAATCACTCCTGACCTCTAATTAATCATATAGGGGGGCCCGCATGCGGCCCTTGAGACTGTATGCATTTTCTCTGGAGACTCTGGTTTCCTCCAACCTCCCCAAAACATACTGACTGGCTATTGCTTTAAGCAACCCTTATATGGATACTCAATTTAAATTTGCTGTTTTAGCCTGGCACATGAGTGAGAAGGATCTGAGAAAAAAACAGCTCAGTTTGTGGCTAATATTCTAAACACAAATATACATTAGAAAACAACCTTGGAGACAACAAGTGCAATCAACCCATTTTGTTATAACTAAGAACTTTTGCAGTATTTGGTGATGCCAGTGTGCCTCTTGATCTGAAGATAAACACACAAACAAATACACACGCACACATAGCAATAGATACATATACTTAGATATAGATATATGTCTATATA